>NW_007727184.1:323599-326443 GCF_000696425.1 Galeopterus variegatus
GACAAAAAGGAAAAAAAAAAAAAAAGAAAAATGAAATTTATTGCTTACAGTTTCTGAGGCTGGGAAGTCCAAAGTCCATCTGGTGGTGGTGATGGTCCCAGTGGTCTCATATTGCAAGATGGTGGAAGTAGAGAGAGCAGAGAGAGCAAGAGAGAGAGAATGACAGACTCTCCTCTCCTTTTAAAGCCCTCGGAACCATGCCGCTGACCACCGTTTTCTTTTTTTAAAGGATGACCAGTAAAGGGAACTTAACCCTTGACTTGTCAGCACCACGCTCAACCAAGTGAGCTAACTGGCTATACCTATATAGGGATTCGAACCTGTGGCCTTGGTGTTACCAGCATCACACTCTCCCAAGTGAGCCACGGGCCGGACCCCTGACCACCATTTTTAATTCATTCACTACCGCATGGTTCTACAATACAATCACCTCTTTAAGGCTCCACCTTCCAATTACCATAATAGGATTTCCCACCCACTTAACACTCACAGTGGGGGCCAAGTTTCTAATACATAAAACTTAGGGGACACAATTCAAGCTTCAGTGAGTTTTGGGGGGATATAATTCAATCCAGTACAATGGGCTGTATATCCATGTCCCATAAAGTAGTATTAAAACAAAACAAAATGCTTTTCATATAGGGATTGGTTCATTAGTTTTTTCTTCCATAAGTCATTACCTGATGCTTTGGCTTTCTGAAGTCATGTAGACTTATGGAGCCACATGCACCCTCTTGGGAACAAATTGGGTTTTAAAGAGAGAAAAACACATGTGCGTATTTCTCCCTGTCCTGACTCGGGTCACATCCATGCTGGCCTCCCAAAGAAAGGCAGAAACATTTACAGTGTGGAAAGTTGCAGCATTTGCAGGAACTATGGGAGTCTCAGCACATCATCTTGAATAAACTTCACAAGTATTGGCCCAAGTAACCATGGAGCCAGTGACTTTGGATTTGTTTACCGAGTTACTTGCCAAGTCACAATTAATAGTATTTTTGCTTAATGTAGAGTGAACAACATAGTACTAAAGCATTTCCTTGCACATACCTTTCCATATGCATCATCAAAAAGTATAGATCAGTTTACATTATGTTGTTTAATTAAATTTGAAATTCTTTGAGCTGGAGGAATTTGCCCTGAAACTGTACTGCCTTGCCAACAATTTGATGTTGAAAAAGCCAGCCTCCATTTTAACATTTCAGCTAGAATACTCTTACTTTCCACACTAAAAACACAGCATGAGCTTTTCTTTTCAGTGGTTAACTTTTAGTTGTCAAAATTTATGACAATCTATATCACATGTTATAATATAATTTGATGAGGTGATCCCGTTTCCAGGAATCCCATTTTATTTCTTGGTTGTATTTTTTAATATATGAGTTATAACTAAACTCCAAATGCCAAATACTGGGAATACCAGCCAGTAAATATTAACATTATTGAAAATGGTAGGTTAACATCAGAAGGGAAAGTCAAAATTCTTAAATTAACAGGTTATTGAGGACCAGTACTTGCTGGTCTTTATTGTGTGTGGATTCCTTTGGTTCCCCAGCTGACCCACATTCTGTCTCTGTGAGTTCTCCCTTCCTGTCCATGCTTTCCCCCAACATCCTAGCCCCAAAAGAATAACGTTGCCACTATTTATTTTAATGGAGGTGAGAAACAAAGTTTTTCTGTTTGTTTACTGCCTAGATCAGTTGGAGTTTTTCACAAGGAACATTGGTAGGAAGGAAAAACAAACAAGAGTAAATAGGAGAGGTTAGAGTCCAAGATTCTGTTCCAAAATTAAATAAGGTCTAGCCACAGGGTAGATGGGCCAGCTGGGTTTAGGAACTACTCCACCCACCTGCAGATCCTTCCCTTTATCTTCTGGAGAGCCTTGGCCAAAGCCCCCTTTAAAGCCCATCCTATAAGAGGGGTCCTGTTAAATTTCACCTAATGGCATGAGACCTGAGCAGAATTCTGTTAAGCAAGTCATGGGAGGAAAAAAGTCTCCCCCAGGCCTTCTCCATGGGAGGTTTCTATCTATGTTATAAATTACCAGAGGTGGAGGGTGGGGCCCAGCTAGTGAGAGCCTCAACTAGTTCTCCCTGGTTAACCAGTAGTGGTGACTCCGGCCTGACTAGAGGCTTTTTCGTGGATGTCCTTATTCACAGGCACTGCCCTAATCAGTGTTTTGATTTTCAGACATCACAGTACTAACACAGTTGTTTTCTGTAGCATTTTTCATAGAAGGAGAACACAGTCAAGTTTTGGAAACCATACTGGCCTCTGCTGCTTCTGCCTTTTCAAGCCCTTTTAGAATTGTGGTAGTTTCCTCAGAGACCCTCTCTGTGTTAGAACTTCATTCTGAACTTCCCATCCAAATTAAACATTTGAAGTGGGGAAACTTTGTGGGGCCTTCAGAAAAACAATTTTTAAAGGTGTTCTGTAAATATGGGATTATAACTGATCCTTGTGCCAAAATCATGTTAAATAAAAGTTTCCGATCTGTACTTTTACTGACCCAAAGCCCTCTTTCATCACAATTATGCCCTTAATCTGTTCTAGGATCATTGCCATAATCTTATCACTCTAATTATAGCCCCTAAAAATATGAAATGTTATATAACTGAGCTTGTTTGGACTTCTTATAGACATGCTTATATGGCAAGAAAAACAACTTTCGGTCCAACAGTGGAGGGTAAGAGTCATACATGCAGTAACTATTCCAGTTTTTTTTTTTGGTGGCTGTTGTGTTTTTTTAAGTAACATAATAAATGTGCAGTTGATTTTTTAAAAATATATTACATTAAAATTTTCTAACTTAAAGGGCAGTTACATAGTACACCCTTAGAGATAAGG
>NW_007727184.1:327041-329352 GCF_000696425.1 Galeopterus variegatus
TAACATAATAAATGTGCAGTTGATTTTTTAAAAATATATTACATTAAAATTTTCTAACTTAAAGGGCAGTTACATAGTACACCCTTAGAGATAAGGCAGGTGTTACCCATAAGGTGTAATGGTAAACAATGGAAACCTCCACCAAGTTTCTTCATTATCTGTAAAAACAAAGAGTCCTTGATTGTGTGTATGGCGGTGGGGACGTGGTGCAGGTGGGGGGAATGGGGGAGGGTCTTAGGCAACTGAGATGACATATCAGAGAAAGTAAGGTGAGGGAAGGTTTGTGTTACTTCTGATTGTTCTCTTGAATGTCCATTATGGAACTCCAGATGGAAGGAATTAGAAAGGAACTTCTGTATGTCCGTGACCCATTACAACTCATCCATTTGTTCTGAAAAGGTAGGTGCTTTGTGACTGAAATAGTGGCTTGTTATGTAGGTGTCTCCCATTTATTCTCGTGCAACCATCTCAGAGCAGATGCAGAACTCCGAAGGGGGAAGACCTTTCTGCATAGGCAGGGTCATGAGTGGCCCATTGACTGGAGTGTCCTGAACATGCCAGTGACGGGTTATGAACTCTGTTCTTGTTAGGATTTCATGCCAGCCACCTTACATCGGAGAACAAAGTATATTTCTAATCCTGGGCACCAATTATGCGAGTTAAATTTAGTTCTGTACTACACGTATAAACTGGGGACTCTGTGCAAAACCCTGGTCTAGAGACTATAAGAATATAAGAAAAGGGTAGCTTGGTGCTTAGTAGGTCCATGGTAAGTATTTGTTGAATGAATAAAGGAATGAGAAAGTCTGGGCTTGGGCTTTATATTCTTATATATGATCTGTTAGAGAAAGAAGATATAAAAGAAATATAGGGTAGGATAGTCAGGGAAGGAATTCATGAAGGAGGCATTTGAAGTCTCAGAGCTGAGCAGTGTGGAAACCCTATGATAGGCCAGACTCATCTGGAAGATAGGTAAAGGCAGAGAGAGAATGAGACAGTGTACATGTGGTGGATTAGGTTTAGGGTTAGGGAAGACCAGAAGGACACTCCGTTGACCAGAAGAGTGGGGGGAAGAAAGAAGAGTTTGGGTAGGTAGGTTGGGACCAGATGCTGGAAGGCTGTGGAACCCACTGCTAGAAAAGGCTGCCTCACCCCTAGATGACATGGGGTAAGCAGGAATATATTTGGTCTTCCTGATCCCTCTGGCTGGAGGAACAAATGTAAATCTGCTAGCAAGTCCAGAACATCATGTCAGAAGTGAGTAGTGGCCCCACCACTGTGTAGGCTGCCCAGTGTATGGCAGCACTTACCGGCTTTGTCATTCTCGTAACAGTGGCTCAACTATCACACCTTACGAAATACTCAGGCAAGAGGCTCTATTAGTTCTTCTATGCAGTATCCACTCTTTCCTGAAACTGTTGTTAGGTCTCAGAGAAGACCAGCAATAGCCTTAGTAAAGCTCAGCTGGTGCTTTGGGGCTTTGGTTCAAGTGTGATCACTTAACTTTTGGCTGGACACGTTCATGTAATAAATACTGTTGTACTTAGCTCTGATATGGTCGCATTTTTGCACCATATTCAGAATTTTCACCTTCTTGCTCTTGAGCTGAGGGGGTTGCTAATTTAGCATGCTGCTGTTAAATTAGGGTTTATATCATTCAGCATTTTCAGTGCAAAGTCCTATAGAGACCTAGAATGCCCAACAGCTCCTGGTGGCAATAGGAATGCTGTGAGGTCACCAAACACAAAGCTTTATTTTATGCTAATTTAATTAAAGGTGGTTGTTAAATAAATTGGGACAAGTGCACTGAGTTCCACTCTGCCCTGGAGTGAGTGCCATACCAAGCTGTGACCTACTCGGAGCTCAGGGCTCTCAGCTCCTCCAGCCTCTCCAAGCAGGAGAACAGTGTGATTCTGGTGTATGTTATATATGTCATGTTTGTACCTCATTATTCTATATTGTACTTTATCGTGCATGTTATGTATTTGTTTTCATTTTATTTTACAGAGCAGTATACACAAAAACACATATCCTGTACTCTACAGATGAGTTAAAGCAGCATTTTTAAAACTCTAGGTTGTGTCTAATTAGTGGATCATGAAATCACTTAGTGTGTCTCCATGAGCATATTTACTTTAATGAACTAGAGTAGGACAGAAAATACGAAAGTGCACCACATTTAGTAAATGTAGAAATTATATTGGGAAACTTTTAATTTCGTTTCCTTGTGTGTGTACACTTATATGTCACATACATATGTACACATATACATCCTCATGTGTGAATAACTTGGCCACATACGTATCTACAT
>NW_007727184.1:330298-390369 GCF_000696425.1 Galeopterus variegatus
AGACTGTAGGTCTGAACCTACAGTGTGGGGCCCCAGCAGAGGTAACTGAATCAGCAGATGGGAGATCACAGGAGCATCCCAGGAGGGTAAAGATCCAGTCCTGTTAGGAGTTCTAGAAGAGAACCACGGGGGCAGACCCAATTCCTAAGGGTTCAGCTGCTGTCCTTGGTTCAGAGCAAACCAGCTGCTCAAAGACCGGCCGGGCAGCCCATCTCCTGTCTGCAGCCTGGCTTGGCATTCTAGCAGTTAGCAGTCAGGTGTGGGCTGTGGGGCTTGTCCCACCTCTAGGGCTAGAGGTCATTTTTCCCAGCAATATGTGGTGACACCAGCAATATGTGGTGACACTAGCTCCACAGGGCAGTGTTTCTCAAAGAGCAGCCCTCGGTACCCTTACTTTTCATCAAAATCACCTCCTGAAGCAGAATCTCTGGGCTGAGGCCCAGGTGACTTTAACAAGCCTTCTAGGGGATTCTTCTGAATATTCAAGTTTGAGACTCCCAGCTTTAGGGTTTCTTTGATATACACATCACACTGAAAAATGGAATAATTTAAGCATGTAGCATTTTTTTTAAATAAAAATTTTTTAATGTTTTAAAATGGCTTGATTTGGGGTTCTTCTTGGTCAGGGTTTACATAGCTGGTTGAAATTTTAAAAGGGAAGTTGAGTCAATCATGTAGCTATAGCGGCAGTACTATAGCACTGCCCTTAGGGTCCACACTATGGGCATGACCATTCAGGAATTCTTTGGAAAATACCATTTTAGAAGTAAGAACTTGGAGCTCTTTAATAGCCAGGGTCCCCTGGGATGGGATTCAAGAGAGCTCTATGTTCTCTGCTGATTTTCAGGGAAGTTACTGAGTGAGCGGTGTTAGAACAGCCTATTTCCATTGACATCTACCAGTTAACACGCAGCTCTCGAAGGCTCACTGTGTGCCAGACACTGGGCTCTCCGCCTGTTCCCTGCACTCAGCATGGAAGGGCTGTTCTCAGCTTTGTTCTCTGTCTCTGCTGAAGTGAATTCTTTTCAGGTCAGGGGAGGTGTATCTGATGTCCAAGAAGTACCTGAAGGAGGAATGAGGAATTCTGTGGTATTTTTTCCCCTGGAGACCAAACCTTCCTGGCCATTTTTATCCCTAGGTAGAGAAGTTTTAAGGCACAGGATTAAGAGCAGACTGGGCCAGGTGAGTTGATAGCCAAGACCTTTCACTGAACTGTGCCACTTGTCTGATACCTCCTTGCCAACTGCTTTCTAAAAATTCATTGGAAAAAAGAGTACAGAAATCTCAGCTCCAGTTGTCCAAGAGAACCCCAGGTTCTTGAACTTGACAAACTCTATTAGGGGTTAATAAACACAACTGATACCTGGTGCTGCAGGTGCTCTTTTAGAGAGCAATGAAGACATGTGGCTGGAACAAGAGACAGGAAAAATGCATCGTAGAGGACATCGTTCTGGAAGGTGATGGCACCCTCTGCACACCCAGCAGGCTGCCGGACTCACGGCACTGTGTGGTCAGCAAAAGGAGGGCCTTAGTTGGCTCATCCTGCTTGACTTGCTGAGCCAGAGATCACTGTAAAGCTCAGTTCCATCAGTAACATGTTGAATGTCTGAGAAGCTGTGCATTCCAGACACTGAATCTCATCAGGACAGACTCTGGACAACATTAATTGTTCAAAGCTTCAAATCAAAGTGGTTCCCTGTCCCCCTCCTCTTATTTACTTACTTAACTCATTTATTTTTGAGTGAGAATTCTAAATGACTCAAAAGCAAAAACTTTGGGAAATTTTTTTCAACAGAGAGGATGTCTTAACCTAAAAAAAATTCCTTCAAAGCATTTCCACTGATTGTAACCTTTGACCTGCATACAGGAAGTTTTCTGTCAAGTACCAAGCAAATCCTGGAAAATTAAATTTTATTTTAAAATGCAATTCTCTCTTGGCTTCACAAGGACCAGCTGGGTAGTTCATTAAATGAAAAAAGTGCTATGAAAATTGGAAGGCCAACACACATGGTAACTATCATCAGTTGTCATAAAATTGGTGTCTTTTAATTTAACTCATCTACTTCTGCACAGTGGTGAAAAATTCCTCAGATGAACCCACCTGCCTACCATAGTAAGGTTTAGTGGCTTGCTTATGAGTGTATGCAGGAAAAAGAGAATTAAGTTATATTTTCTCTTCTTTGTATTGCTAGCAGTAGGACCTTAGGGCAGCTACATGATCTCTTTGAGCCTCAATTTCCTCATCTATGAAATGAGGACACTACTCCTTCCCTGCTTCATTCATAGGGCTGTCCTGGGGCTCAAATGACAGCCTTTTGAAAAGTCCCAAGGGTATTTATAAGATGGAAAAGTCCCATCTGTGTGTTCCTTTTATATTCTAACCCCCATCAATTTCCCACTTCCAGGGATTCTTCACTTCCAACAGGGACTCATGTGGGGTTCACTGGACACAGTGTTGCACCGATACCCCTCTGCCAGTGCCTCCCACCAAACAGATGACTTCCCAAGCAAGGTCATCAAGTCTCAGCATAGAGGGGCAGGTTTGCCCAGTGTCATGATCTGTCCAGTTGTCTTTGATCCCTTTCTGTTTTAACATTTGACCTATCTTCAGGAGGAGGCAAATGATAGATGGAAGTGAAAAGCTCTGCAAGGGAGTTTTGGCCAGTTCTCTGGTCAATGGGGAACAGGTGAGCTTTTCCTTTGGGTAGGAAATGCATTGGGCTTTGAATGCAAAATGGTCTGGTTAGTGAGTGCAAAACCTTCTCTAACTGGGGAAACCCTGCTCATCCTGCAAGATCCAACTCAGTGTGACCCTTGCCCTTTTCCTTTCTCCTTCCCAGAGAGCAGGTAGTCTGCATTTTCATTTCTCCACATGGCACAAACCACAGGGTGTAATGGTTAGTTGGACCTGAGTTGTAGTAATTCTCCAATGATGCCTGATGTCTGACCTACATTTGAGGAAGTCCGTGCAGGTTCTATAAGCAATTTAGTTGGGTTTTCCCCTGCAGTCTAGAGTCCCAGGGCCTGCTTTGGAGTCCCCTGATGCAGATGACTCTGACCTTAATCGTCACAGTTAGAAGGGCAGGAGGAAGAGACAATGCCCTTCTCTTCCCTTCCAGACTGAGCATGGGGCAGGATTGTCTGTCCAGGCCTGTCCTTCCTGGACTTTTACTTACTTCGTTCCTTACCCTCCTTCGTGGTCTCCAAGGGCCTCAGAGTTTCTGCTTAGCAGCTTCCCAACCAGTCACTAACTGTAGAGTGGACTTGGAATGTGGTAGAAGCCCCCACCTCACTGGATTAACGCTGCACTGGTTTCTTTCCAGTCCTGACAATGCACACAGCATAGGTCACTCTCAGGCCTACAGATCCTTTAAGCCTCTGTTGACTTAAAGTGGCCTGAGATAGGGCAGCAAGAGATGGGACAGCATGTACCAAATTGGTACAAAGCCTTTTACACACACATTTTGCAACTGTTAGCCTATACCAGAGTCCAGCCCTTGGGCAGCCAAGCCAGTTTATGCCTGAATTATTCTTGACTCTGGTCAGAAGGAAGCATCTGCAAGTTTTGTATCTGCTGCAAGAAAAACCTTCTGGTGTCCTTGTAGCTGCAGGAAGGTACTCTTACGTGAGTTCTTGTAAGTCACTAGGGTTGAAGGGCTTCTCTGCTTTTCCATGATGAACTCTCCTAAGTCCCACCTGTTCTAGAAAGCCACCTTGGTCTCCTGCCATGGGTTTCCTTCTGCACAATTCCTCATGGTGCACGTCAGCTTAGTCATGATGACATACCATTTTTTGTTCTTCCACTGATTTTGTGTTATTTATATTTTCCCATCATGACTGCAAGACCCTTGGGGCAAAGACCAGGCAGGTCCTTCTGTCTGCTGAATCCACCATGGTGCTGGTCCCTGTGAGTCCCCTGAGAGGTGCCTGAAACATAGTCATCACAGCCAGTGTGGAGGGCTGGGGGGTAGAAACCGACCCCACCAACTGCTGGGGACACTGGAAGCCCTTGCAGAAGTGGAGGCCTGGCACTGGCATTCCCTCCCCTGGTTTCCAATTACCTGCTCCCTGGGGGTGTCTTAGGTGAGTTCATGGCCTGTGATGCTCATCATCCCCAGACCTATCAAGTCACTTCCCTGAAATCACGTTTATGTTTCACCAGAAAAGGGCTGAAGCAGGAAAGCTTGACCGAGGTAGTGCCACCAAGACTCGCGCACTGGTAATGTCATATCGCCCTTTGTGATTGTAGAGTTTATGAAGTTTAGGTAAACAGTCTTCCTCCTAATCCCTGAGCCGTGAGAAGCTGTCTGAGGGTTTATTTGCCGAGCCGTCCGTGCATGCCTGTGCCATGGCACACCTAGGCTCCAGCATTCCGCTCGTTAAAGGGTGTCTAATTTCTGTAATCACCTTGGAGTTTAATGGGTTTTAACCACGTGGGTTGCAGTGGAGAGAAAACATTTCTAGTTGATTGGCCTCTCGCTCGAGAGCTGAATGGATTATAAAACATTAGGTGTGACCTTGTGGGTTGGGAAAGAAGAAAGGTCTTTGTTTCCTCTACCTTTCTGCTCCCCCAGCACTGGTCCCTTGATGAGGTTTCAAAGGTAACTGGGGACAATTTCAGGACACTGTCACCCATGGTCTGGAAAAGAATATGACTCGGCTGATCTTTGATTTTTTTTTTTTTTTTCTCCAGATATGTCCTGGAAGTAATTTAGGAGCAAGTTGACACATTTTGGATACATCTTCTCCCATTTTCATTCTTTTTGTCAAAGCCTCATGCATTTCTGTAAAAAACACCCATGGTCTTTCTCAGTGCCCACTATGGGCAGAAACATCTGTGCTGTCATCTGGAGAGTCTCATGAGGGCCTGACTCTCAGGGATCCTCTTCTCACCTCACCTAACATCACTTCCGTCCCTTCCTCCCTCTCCCACTCACTCACACCCAGCAAGAGAGGGAATGGAAGGGGGAGGACAATCTGTGCGTCATGACAGGTTGGAGAAACCAGCCTTATCCACAGGAGCTGCTCTCTTAGGCAAGCCCACCAGAATAAGCTGATAAAAAATCCTCTTTGCTACCGCAATTCTCAAAATATGTTCAACTTTCAGCTCCTGTCATTTGATGCTCAAATCTGACCTTTCCAACCAGGGTACCATGACTGAGTTACAGGTGAGAGGTGATGTGGCTTCTCCTCTTGGCTTTGGGGACAGCACAGGGATCGCCTGGGGTGGTGGGTTCCTGGGCTAGTGGGTTTTGGTGGCAAGGAGTAGTCTGTACACTTCAGTGTATCATATACGTGCTGTTGCTTTCTCTCTTGAGCCATGACTGTGAAGGTTGGGAAGCAGTGGGTAGGGCAGATGTCATCTCGCTTTTACAGATAAGAAAACCAAGATTTGGAGAAGTTACATGGCCGTGGCATAGCCGTCCCCTGAGTGCAAGGTAGTGCCCTTGCTGTTCTTCTCACCAACTGCCAGTTTTAAGGGGGCTCTTATCTTTTGGGAGAACCTGGAAGATATTTTCTGGGTCTTGCACCTGCTTTGCAGGCATGTTGATTGTCAGTTTCTGATGGGCTGTTTCCTATTTTCTTTGGGGCTTTTCGACTCACAGGTACTGTTTCCTCTACTTCCCACCCCACCCCACCCCTCCACCCCTCTATTTTTACTTAACTGAAATATAGTAAGAAACAAATACTCAGTGGTGCTTTTCAGTGCATGGAAAGGAAGGAAATAAGCCACTGGTCTCAAGTTGTGTCACTTTCAGCACAGTCTCTATTCCTTCCAGGGGTCGTGTGTATCTAACGTGTGAGCTACTTTCAAAAGGTAGTGTGTCCAGACAACATGAAACTCTAAGCAGAAAATGTTAATGAACACACACACAAATGCACGAGCCTACTAGAACTAGTAAATGCGGAGAGCAAGACCACAGGATACAAGACCAACATACAAAAATCTCTTGCATTTCTATGTACTAGCAATGAACAATCCAAAAATGAAATTAAGAAAACAGTCTCATTCACAATGACATTAAAAAGAATTAAATGCTCAGGAATAAATTTAACAAAAGAAGCTGAAGACTTATATACTAAAAAATACATGTACAAAACATTCCTGGGGGAAATTAAGGAAGATCTAAGTAAGTGAAGAAACAGCCCATGTTTCTGGATTATAAGACTTAGTATTATTAAAATGTCAATTCTCTCCAAATTGATCTCTACATTCAACGTAATTCCTAAAAAAAATACCTGCAGGCTTCTTTGCAGAAACTGACAAGCTGATCTTAAAATTCATATGGAAATGCAAAGAACTCAATAGCCAAAACAATCTCAGAAAAGAGCAAAGTTGGGAGACTTACAATTCTTGGTTTCAAAACTTACTATAAAGTTACAGTAATCACAACGGTGTGCTACAGGGATAAGGGTTGGGCTATAGATCAGCAGGACAGAGTGGACAGTCCAGACATAAGCCCTTACATGTATGGTAAATTGGCTTTCGAAAAGTGTGCCAAGACCATTTAATGGGGAAAGGATGGTTTTCGACAAACGGTGCTGAGATATTTAGACCTTCCTCTCACACCATACACAAAATGACCTCAAAGTGGATTATAAACTGTAAGGGAAGAGCCTGTCATGCAACTTTCTGTGAAGCTACAAGGATGAGAATGTTAAAGGCTGAGGGCGCTGACAGAAGAGATATGAGCAGGAGAGTAAAATTGTCTTTTTGTCAAGAACTTCAGTGCTTTCAAATAGCTGGATGTGAGAGGAAAACAGCATAAGCGTGGTGGGAGTCTCTGCTCGGAGGAGGAGGCGTCATATGCTCACTGTTCGAATCCCACTAGACATTTGCAGCCTAAGAAACTTGAATCTAGAAAAGCCTAAGGATAGGGACCTTACTATGTTATATGGGAGCTTACTTTTTAATATAAAATAGCTCCCCCCCCCCACATTTTTTATTGTGGTAAAATACACATAAAATTTACCGTCTCAACCATTGTTAAGTGGACAGTTCAGTGGTATTCAATACATTCCTCATAGGGTGCATCCAACACCACCACCCATCTCTAACTCTTTCCATCTTGTACAACTGAAACTTTATATACCCATTCCCTCTTCCCCTAGCCCCTGGCAACCACCATGCTACTGACTGTCTCTATGATTTTAACTATTGTAAGTAGCTCAGATAAGTGGAATCATACACTATTTGTCTTTTTGTGACTGGCTTATTTCACTTAGCATAATGTCCCCAAGGTTCACCTATGTAGTAGCATGTGTCCGGATTCTCTTTATTTTAAAGCTGAGTAATCTTCCTTGTGTGTGTACCACATTTTGCTCATCCATTCATCCTGTGGATGGACACTTAACGTTGCTTCCACATTTTAGCTATTCTGAATAATGCCGCTATGAACATGGCTGTACAAATATCTCTTCAAGACCCTATTTTCAATTCTTTTAGGTATATACTCAGAAGCAAAATTGCTGGAGCAGATGGTAATTCTATTTTTAATTTTTTGAGGAGCCACCATACTGTTTTCCACAGCAGCTGCACCTTTTACGTTTCAACCAAAAAAACAGCTAGTTCTTATTTCAAAGTGGTCCTGTATGTGGCTCTTTATGTCACTCTCATGACCCCCTAGTGAGATAGGAGGGCAGTTACCATCGTCTTCGTTTTAGCTAACACTTACTTTGTGCTTGTTATGTGGCAGACTCTGTTCCAAGCACTTCAGAAATTATTAACTCATTGAATTGTCACAACAGCCCTAAGAGGTGGGTACGATTATTGCTACTATTTTACGGATGAGCAAATGGAGGCAAAAAGTGGTTTTTTGTTTGTTTGTTTAAAAATTTATTTATTATGAATATTCATGAGATTCAAGGCTGATTGTCCCCCCTCCTGCCCATGATGTGAGGACCAGATTCATACTGGGGGCATACCCTTTGTCCCCTCCCAATTATCCTCCAACCTCCCTCCCCTTCCCCCTCCTCCACTCCAATTTGTAGCCCTCGGAATGTTCCCTCCCTCTCCTGGATCACGGCACTACTGTGGTCTTTCTTTCCTGCCTTCCTTTCTTAGCTCCCGCATATGAGTGCGGTATTTACCCCTCTATGCTTTACTTGTTTCACTCAACATAAGTTTCTCCAGGTTCATCCATGTTGTTGCAAATGGGAGTATTTCATTCTTTGTTATGGCAGAGTAGTATTTCATAGTGTATATATACCACAGTTTCCTTATCCAATCATCTATTGATGGACATTTAGGTTGGCTCCATATCTTGGTTACTATAAACAGAGCTGCAGTAAACATGGGAGTGCAGGTATCTCTTCAACATGATGATTTCCATTCCTCTGGATATATATCCAGAAGAGGGATTCCTGGATCATATGGAAGATCTATCTGTAATTATTTGAGAAACCTCCAGATTGTTTTCCAAAGTGGTTGTACTAATTTACAATCCCACCAACAGTGCAGTAGTGTTCCCTTCTCTCCACACCCTCAGCAGCATTTGTTATTCACCGTCTTCTTTATTATAGCCAGTCTAACTGGAGTGAGGTGGTATCTCAATGTGGTTTTAATTTGCATTTCCCTGATGACTAGTTATGTTGAGGATTTTTTCGTGTATCTGCTTTTGTGACTTTGGCTTGTAGCTAGTAAGATGCAGAGCTGGGATACAAATTCAGTCTGACTACAGGACTGACTTCACCATGCTCCAGACCACCTCTAATCACTGGCATTTAGTAGTTGAGGAAACTGAAGAGCAGAGATATTAATGATTCATTCAAAGTAATGCAGCAAGTTAAGTGTCAGATCCGGGTCTCCAGCACTTCATCTAGTGTTTTTCTACTATGTCATGTCCTCAGCTTCTGCCCACTAAGAATGCATATCCGTGTTAGGTAGAGAAGAATTATAGAACAAAAATCTTCAATCCTTAGGACAACTCATGTCCAAATTTAAAATCCCTGCAACTTCAACCATGCACTGAATCCCAGGGTTTGAAGACATCCCTTGGAAACCCTCTAGTTCAATCTCTCAGAGCTGAAATTCATCAAAAGCTAGTTGTCTAGCTTCTGCTTGTGCATTTTCTGTGATGGGAAGCTCACTGCCTGAAACTGTCAATTCTTTTCTACCCCTACTATATAGAAAATCTCCTCCTTTTTGAGCCACTGTTGGCATTGGCCTTGCTGTGACTTCTTCTCAATCCTGATTCTGCCCTTTGAAACAATGCTCCATAAGTCTAATTTTTACATGCCAATTCTTTGTGGTTAAAAGTGCAGGACTCAGGAGCCTAATTTCCTGGGTTTTAATCCTGGCTGTGCCACAAGTACTCTGTCACCTTAGGCCTTAGTTTTCTCATCTGGAAGATGGAAACAAGCTGTTTAGAGGAGTGAATCAGGTAGTTAGTTGAATCAGGAGTGAATCAGCTGTTTGCAAAGTTAGTGGGAGCTCAATCAGCTGTTTGCTGTAACTATATCTGGAAACAGTAATTACATTCAATCTTGATCTTCTTCACTATTAATATCCCTGGTTCTTTAACCTTTTTTTTTTTTTTTTTTAATTCATCTCTTGATTTTCAGGCCCAACACTTTTAGATATCTCTCCTCTGGGTGTGCTTTGTTTTCAAATATCTGTCCCAAAAGAAGCCAGAGCCAAGCTCAGTATCCCCGACCCTCTGACCATGCTGTGAGCTAAGCATACAGTAATTTTTATATGGGATTAAGTTTTCATAATCGAGGCCTCTAATAAACTGTTTGTTTGCTATATGAAACATCTGAAGGGATTGTATGTTACTTTCTTTAAATCATTTCATCTTTCCTTTCTCAAAAGGTTTTGTGTTAAGACAGAAATTGGCAGCAATTAGTGAATTTAGGTGTTTCTGGATTTTAAGTCTTTTCCTCTGAATGTCTTTTTATTAAGAGCTTTACTCTGCATTGTCAGTAATTATTTCTTTATCTAAAAATACATATTAGATGCCAGTCAAGCCTGGAGTTAGATTTTGTCTTCATCATGCCATCAATCCAGGGGATGGTGGTAAGGCTGAAATTACCTTCTCCCATTTTTTAAAGATAGCTTTGAAACTTTTTTTAAGTTGTAGAATTCATGGTTCTAATCCTAATGAGAAAACCCAAGAATATGAACACATGAAGGCATTTGGCTCTGACTGAAAGGCAGCACTTGGAGCTGTTTTGATTATCGTTACTGTCAAAGAAAGCACCCCAGAACTGAGAGGCTCAGCTCAATGGTTCTGGCTCAGGGCCCCTCATGTGGTTGCCATCAGATAGCACTTGGATGGGGGTTGTGGGGGTGGAGCTGGTGGGACTTGCTAGCTCCTCATGGGGTCTCTCTGCATGGCCTGACTTGGGCTTCCTCAGAGCAGTCACTGCTTACATGGTGGCTAAAGCTTCCAAGAGAATATTCCAGTGAACAAGGTGAAAGCCGTGTTCCCTTCTGTGATGTAGCCGCAGAAGTCATATGGTATCACTTCTGCCACAAAAGCCCACCCTGTTTCAAGGGGCATGTGGGATGGGAACTATTGTTGCAGGCATCCTTGGAAAGTACAATCTTCTCCCCAGCTGATCCCCCCCATAGGGCTCTTTAGTACATAATTTAAAGTTATTGCTATAAAGTACTGGAGAGTGATACTTACAATAAGAAAATAAAGATTCTCTCTTTAAATTCTTTTAATTTGGTGAATGACTTTATGACCTTGTGTTTCTATTTTGTTTTGTGAGAGTTTGTGTTTTTTGACACAAGCATTTAGAAGTTGATTTGTTCCTCCACCGACATGGGGATCGGGATATAGTGGACCCTGTCTCCCTCAAGCTGTTATGAGGATCGGGTGTGCTACAACTTGTGAAAAAGTCTGGTTGTAAATATCTGTTAGGATTGTTCACGGTGATTCTTGTTACACCAGCTGAAACACACAAAAGGCAAAAGACCACTCAGCAGCCAGTGACAAAGAAGATGCAAAACTTAGGTTCAGACCTCAAGAGTTACCTCCTCACCTGTTCCCTTTCTTCTGCCCTCATTTTTCAGTTTGCAACAGCAAAATAATGGGCAAATCCATGCTTTCCTCAGTGCTGTGTAGTTGGAGCTGGAGGGGACCCTAGGGACCATCTAGTTCAATTCCTGTTAGGAAAAGTGGCCTGCTCAAGCTCATACAGATGTCAGACAAGGCTGGAGGAAGGGCTGGTGTTTGCCGCTTCTGCAGACTCTAGTCTTCTCTCCTGGCAAGACAAAAATGTCCTGGGCTTAGTGGCCAGGGCAGGTGAGGACAAGAGGAGGTCAGCTGGCCACGCCATCCACCCAGCCTCTGGAAAGCTGGAACAGGACTGGCTGGGATCCAGATGCTCATTGTGTGGGGAAGAAATGTTTCCAAAGGAACTGGCTCATTGTTCAGGATGCTAAATATTTATTTGATCAAACCAAACTTCAACTAAAGAAGCCAAAGGATCTGAATTTTAAATCCCATAAGCCTGGCTTGGAGGGAACAGGCAGTGGGGAAGGGGAGGTGAGATTTGTTTCAAATCAGAAAATTGTAGTAAAGATGTTGACGTGACTTGTTCTCCATGTCACCCGGTGGGAGGATGGTTAGACTAGTCACAAAAGCAGGACTGGCTAGGTGCTTCCAGTTTTCCAGAGGTCCCAAATGCCGTGGGTTCAGTTGCACCGAATGATCTTTTAATCTCCCAAATGCCGTGGGTTCAGTCACATTGAATGATCTTTTCATCTATTACTTAAAATGATACTTTTAAATAAAACAAAATAGTACTAATTCACTGTAGTTGTATTCTTTTGGCCAGAACAGTTCTCTTCTGCAACTGTTTGGATACAGTGGCCTCAGCCCATAAGTCATTGCATGTCACTCAGAGATGATTCATGTCACTCAACTTCTTTAAGTAACCAGCACCAATGTGGGTGATCGGTCAGTTTTTACAGTGAAAGGTCTTCTCTATTCTGTTGCTGGAATCCGATTCAGAAAAACCCATCTTCAGAGACATGGGGATTCATCCTGCTTTTGCAGAGATTAGTGATTTTGCTAATGTTTCCAAGCAGATCTGAGAGGCAGTTCATCATTGTGGTTATTCCCTGCCATGCCCCTGCTTCTGGAGATTCTCCAAACCCAGTGTTTGATCTGGGCCGTCTGCTTGCCACTTGTAATTTGGTATTTACATCCTTTTCAAAATAAACTCAAATTCAGATGTTGAACATTATAGAGATTAAACAAGAGCATTTCTTATTGCTAACTTGACATTTCCTTATTGCTTTGTGCTCAAGGTCATGTGTTTGCATGATTGCCACATATATGGTAAAAAATGAAACCAAATAAAAAAATTAAAGGACAAAAGAAAAAATAGACAGTGAATAAACTGAATGTGAAATGTTCTGTATTTTATTAAAGAATATCAGCGCATGTCTTTGGCTTTGAATTGCATGCTGTTACAGTTGGGAGAAAAATTGTTTTGCCATGTATCTGTTTCTAGAGAACATACTATTTCAATTTATGAATGCACTTTTAAGTCCCCCAGAACTAAAGTTAATAAAATGAATGACTGAAGTAGCAAGTTTCATATACAGTCACCACACACATAAGGTCAGCTGGCTTTCCTCTTCCCCAAGCAAAGCCTGAACAACCTAAAACCCTGCACCACTAGAGAGAAGACGCTGTGCAAGGTTTCAGCTGCTGTGAGTGAGACATGGGCTGAGCAAAGCAGTGGAGGGTGAAGTAAGTCCTAGAGCTCTCCTGCCCCGGGATGGCCCACATATTCACTGAGATGCAGCCAGCAACTAGAGGGAAATGGGCAAACTGTTCGCTGCACAAAGCCATCCTTCCCTCCAGTGCCACTGAGCTCCAGGGGGCTGGTGGGAAAAGGGCCCCAGAAGAGCTCCATATGCTTGTGAGATGCCCTTCAACCCCTTCCAAATGGTATGTGCATCTGTGCATCCATCTCAGTGACCCAAAGAAATCATCTAGTCCTATCAGTCTCAAAGTCAGATTTTTTCTTTAATGATTCCTTATTCATTCTATTTCTTTTTCTGTAACTTAGCATTCTCTGTGGTTCTGAGGAAAACCAATTCTCTTGAGTTCGTTATCATTGTGCTGAGGCCAACGTCCCAGAGCAGTAATTTCAGGCTATTTTAATAATAAAATCCTTTCTTAAAATGAATCCTGCAGAGAAGCTCACTATGTAAAATTATAAAAGGGGAATCCCCTTTTTACTGAAGTGAGCTGGGGGATTTGGCTCTCTGGTGGCTACCCCCAAGACACTTTCTTGGAAACTGTAAAAATTCCTAAAGTTTTAAATCTCTTTTCGATGTGGGGGAAATCAGGTGTGGCCATCAGAGTCCCCTGGGTATTAGTATGGTGCTTGTTTTACTGAGCATTGTGTCAGCATATTGCTCTCATTCATGCAAACTTTAAATATTTCTCACTCTCCTGCTAGGTATAAAGCACTGTGTCAGATGCTGGGAGCGTAGGAATAAATAAGATAGACACGGCCTCTATTCTCTTGCTGAGGATAGGGTTTTAGGTTTTCAGGAACAAAATCTGGCCCGGTGCATGGGCTAGTTTGTGTGTTCTGGCAACAGGTCATCCCTGTGGGCGCTCTCTGGGCAGATGTATCTTGCTCCATATTGTCAATCTCTCCATACAAAGTGTTCCCCTTGGGAAGCCACAAGAAGCCCAGCACACCAAGAATGCCTGCTGTGATTCTAAAACTGTCCCTGGGAATTAGGGACTAGACACAAACTATGGGGACTAAGAAGTAAATAGAAAAGTTGGACAGAACGGTGCCTGAGTTTCTCTGTAATGCAGTAACGATCTGTTTTCTTTATTTTTGAGTTGATCCCCCTCTCTCCCCGCTTCATCACCAATATTCTTTTAGGTAGGACTTAAAGGATAAAATCCCAGCTTATTATGTAGGTTCTCCCACACTTACAACAATAACACAGAAATCTTCAGGCAGTTCTGTCGTCTTACTTAGTGCTTTCCTGGAAATCACATAAGAAAGCAGAACAGAGAAAGCGGATCGTTTTTTAATTTTTTTCCTCTACAAGTTACTGTATAGTTTGTAGTTAACTGCTTTTGCCACTAGAGGGTGATCATAGTTGGAAAGGCAGACCTGAGTGGGTCAGTATTGAACCAGGGCATGTGGAAATAGCAACTGGTTATTACATTTGATTGATCCAGAGCCAGGAAGAGGAGACCAAAGACCTGAAATGCTTCAGTCTTAGCTAGGTGAGCAAATTTGTGGTATTCTAGGAGAAATTTTGGAACTACACGTTTCCAGTGTTGTATATTTTCTTTTATGTGCAAGATCCTGAAATTTAACCCAAAAAAAAAAAAAAAGTAGACAAAAAGTCAGGGACAGAGCTGCCTTTTCTTTTAAAAATAGATACATAGAAGCATGTGTTTATTTGCTTCCACTTGGTATTTTTGTTTTACTTCTAAAATGAAACAGCTGAAATAATTTGTGAATTGTTCAGACTTTTGAGTACAGACTCCCAGACGTTTTCTGTGGTCTGGGCCCTCAGAAACCCACCTGATGAGGGATGGAGCCCATCTTTGGAAAAAGCTATTTGAGGCTATGTGAAGCAGCCCGAGTTTGTTTGTTTTCCCTTGTAATTGAAAATGGAAGTCAAGCCTGCTCTCAGAACAGAATTCAGCAATTGTGACCATCTTGAGAGGGGCAGGAAAGGACTTGCATAGTGTTTTTCTGGACAAAGCCTTGTCTCCACTTCCTACTGGGGTAATTAATAATCCTTACTAGCGACACCTCTGCCTAAAGCGGAGTAGCATTTTCTTATCAAACCTATTTATGATATAATTTCCTAAATTACCTGGAAGGAGGATGGAATAGTCATTTCTACTGATTTTACAGAATCCCAGTTCCTCTCCGAGCCCCAAGAGTTGTTGACTGTCATAAGGTTTATAAGGTTTTAGTCCTCAAATCCTTCATTTGCTAATAATATTTTGCTGTCTATAAAAATGGTTAATTGTCCTTAAAATATAGCTTTATTCCTCTGACACTCGAAGTTATCTAAATATATTTACAAATGAAGATCACATGAATTTCAATTAGCAATGCATTTCTCAACACTGACTAATTTGCAACCCCAAATTAATCCGATTTTCTTGCACTGATGGTTTCCTTAATAAAGGGTATAAAAGACAAAATAATAACAAATTTAGTTTAAAGATCTTAATTGGCTTTGTTTGTGATTCTAGAATCAGGCAATACTTTATTTCATAAAATAGAATAAGTTTCCGATGAGCTGAGTAGAGGAGGTTGGTTTTATAGGCAGAGAAGGGGTGAAGAAATCAGAAACAAAGAACAAAAAAGCCAAATGGTCACGACTGAAACTGACCTGTTTGGGAATTCGGCTATTTCTCTCTCTCTCTCTCTCTCTCTCTCTCTCTCCTGATTTCTCAGAAGATCAGGTAAGCAACTTAGTTTCACCTTGGTGATTCAGAAACAAAGAACAAAAAAGCCAAATGGTCACGACTGAAACTGACCTGTTTGGGAATTTGGCTATTCTCTCTCTCTCTCCTGATTTCTCAGAAGATCAGGTAAGCAACTTAGTTTCACCTTGGTGATTGGAATGTTAGCATGAGTGACTCCATTTTGGTTTGGTCTGTTGGGCCTAGTATGGGAGCTAAGTCCAAACCAATGGCCTCCTACAAATTTTATTTAACAATTATATTAGATGATAATGGAAAGAACAGTCTTGGCAACAAATGTGTTAATCATAGCCCAAGGGATTTAGATTATCAGCAGCAGCTTGCATCAGAAGCAAAGTCTTATCGAATGCTATCCCTTTCCTAGATTAGATAGAAAGAAGAATTAGGGAGATACAAGGAAATATTTTCTAAGGATGGTTATACTTTGATTTTGGTGACAGTACAAACTGTGACAATTGGAAAGTGCCTTATTGGTCTAAAACTGGTAACATGGTAAACTAATACAGGAGGCAGTTACATTTACAGAATTTTTTATAATTTCTTGGGCTCTCTCTTTGGGCTCCTTAGTATTACAGAATTTTGCTCCTTGATGCTTACTTGTGTCTCTTTGCCTGTCTAAATCCAGGGCCTCTGGAATTGATCTCCCTTTGCATGTGGGGGTTGGGGAGAAGGGGTGGAGGAGTGGGGGGTGGAAGGGGCAGTGTTGTTGCTAACAGTGACCGTAGCTTTCTGCAGATGTTCCTCTCCATTTTTAACCACAGTATGGAGAAAATGTTGACTCTCTAACCTGTAATACCATGCTGTTAAATTATTTGACCCTTGTACACTTAATTAATATTTTGACTTTTCAAAATGTTTTATTTCAATTTGTCCACTCTTTAGAGCTGGGATCATAGATTATATGATAATAATTCTCCAAGCATCTTTTATTCAAACAGGTAAAGGAATAAGGGGAGGGGTGTGCTACTGTAATTACTAGATAATTTAAACCTAAAAGTCTGCTGTTAGGAAAGAGAAAGGAGAGAAATGGCTGTTTAAGACCTGTACCTTGAAAGAATGCTGTTTATCTAGTATCCCCAGGTCAGGGAGTGTGTCTGTGAGTGAACTAAGCAACTCCTCCAAGACTCCCAATGGGAAACATTTTTGGGAGTTCTCACTGTTTCTGATATTCTCCTGAAATAGTCTATTTCCCAACAAGTGAAAGCAGACATCATTTCATACAAAGATTTTCTGACTCTACCAGCAAACTCTCCATCTTCTTGTCTGTCCTCTTCAGCTTCAGAGTCAGGAAAAGAGCTCAGCCATTTTGGTAAAAGATTTGTTGTCCTTCCCCCTGAATAACCAGAAGTTATTTGTGTTGTGGGCCACAGTTCAGATAAGATCTGTGGTAACTAAATCTGGAGAAATAACTTTTCAGATTTTAGCAGAATCCCTTTTACCTTCCTGTTCTAGAATTAGATACTTAACGATGGGTCTTTGCTTTATCTTCATGATCAAGACCTGATGTCAGTAGACAGCAGAAACATATGTAAAAAAGAAAACTTAAATATTTTCCAATTGGAAAATTATCCTAAAATATCTTTATATATTTCCGAGCCACAAATGATCATAGGTGCTTTGAGTCATGTTGCAGATTCCAGGAAAGTGTTTGCGCAAGTTTAGAAAATAGAGCAGACCAGTTGATTCATGCTTTAGCTGATGGCGTTGTCTCTTGGGAAGATAACACACTCTTGCCTTATGTATATAGGACTGGCGGAACGCTGCTGTTTGATTTGTCTAAATATCCTTTCTGAGACTGTACTGCCCTCCCTCCACCCATTTGCAGAGATCCAGTATCTTTCCAGAGACTGTTTCACAGACATTCCAAAGGTCTGGATGCTCTTAGCCCACCCAACCGCCATTTTAACCTTGGCATTTCCTCGAGAGGGTGTGAGAGCAGCAACCTGTGACCTAGAGGAAGGATCTGGAAGTGGTGAGGGGCCGTAGAGGCTGCGGGGTGATGAGATAACTCTGTACAATATCGGGTGAAGAGGAAGCATTTGTAAACTTCCTTTCCTTTGTTTTGTTGTATCTGTTTTCCCCTGTTTCTGCCAACACACCCATTTGAATGCCGGCTTGGCTAAGTCACCCCAAAGGAAATATCGAAGTACAAGGAGTCACCTGCCTCACTTTAGATCTCACTTTCTTTCCCTTCCTTTCCATCCCCCCAAATTTATGAATGGAAATAGATAAGCAGAGGTTGAACTGGCCAAGACTGAACGTTGTATCTTGATTTTCCAGTCTCCAGGGAAAAAGAGCAGGGAACCAATGTAGTCCCAATTAGGAATCTTTGACTTACATTCATTTAACAACTTTATATTACCCAGTACATTTTGTTCAAATAAATTGTGAAAGTAAGTTATTTCGAGGGCTTGCGGCATAGTCCGTGAGCTGATCTGTCTCTGTCTCTCATAAATTTTCTATTTGGAAAATAAGAGCAAGGCCGGAGTTTTTCGCTGTGCTGTCAGGCTACAGCCAACTGTTGTCACTGGCTGACCCCTGGTTATAAGTACGTGGGAACGATGTCCTGGTCTTCACAGGCAAGAGAAGAGTTAGTTCTGTGGTAAGGTCTGTCTTTGGGTTGGTGGGAAGCCAACCTAAAAGAATATTCTTTTGTGGATGCTTCTGTGTTAACCAAGTTGGCAGAGTTTTATCTTATCCAAACAGAGATACATGGCAAAAGAAAACTAATTTGGGCAATTAGAACTGGTGGTTGATCTGAATTATATGGAATATGTTCAGAGAGATAACATTATACGACTTATGTGCATGGACAGGAATTAGAACTGCTAACAATTTGTTGCCAGGTAGAGATTCTGAGGAGACTGCCATGATAAAAAGATAAGGGTTATTCTAATTCGCAAATTTGTTAAATAGGTGGATATTATTGAAGTGCTCAAAAATTTTATGTTTTTAAGTTATTAAACAATTTTCAGCATTTGAATTGGCTGTTAATTGGCCAAGCAATGCACTTTTTTATAAAGACAGAATGTCAGCCTGGTCCCAAGATATCACCATATCATATTGGCACAAGTGCCAAATGAATGACACACACTGTACAGTGAGGTCTTGTTCATCAAAATAATTTGGTTCAAACAGTTTTGTTTAATGGGAAAAGAATAGTACTTAACACAGTGGTCTAGAGTCATGAGAAATGGCCTGTGGTGGCATCTGAGAGACGGTTTTGGCCCTGCCTAGGAGGGAGAGGTGAGGGGAGTCCCTGTCAGCCCACGGAGGTGAGTTTTGTGTTATGGTCTGGCCTTTGCTCCCTTGCAGTCTTCCCTGTTTCATTTGCATGTTCAGTGCATATCAGAGGTGGGCCCAGCCTACATGGTACAAAATGAACCACCCAATATCATTTCAAGGGTAGACAGGTCTTAGAGTTTTGAGAGAAAGATGAAGTAGGAGCAGTTTATGTGTTGGAGACATACTGCTTGCATCTATTCAGTACTCACAAAATATCTGCCAAGGACTGATTGGTATTCATGAAATTAAAGCACAAAACTTCCAGTTGGTTTAAAGCAGAGCCTGGAGGTCCAAAGTTGAGGGATTGCCCATCTTTATGAAGCCAGTCCACTTGATAATAATTACTTAGCTGTCCTCCAAACTTGGCAAACCAAGAATCTGATGCAAGATGGGGCTACAATAAAAGTCATGTGAATCTGGAAATATACCAGTTTTCCAGGCTTTTTTTTTTTTTTTATTAGAGTTTCCTGGCATTGGATTGTTCATAGGTCAGTATTGCAAGAGAACTTTTTGCATAATACTGCAGCTAACAGCAGGGTTTCCTTACCAGCTTACTGATTATTTCACTAAGTAAAGGAATTACTCAGAAGGCAATTGAAAAACCTCTGTTTTCATTGTTCAAGACAGTCTCTGGTGGTTTGCCTGCACTTTTACATCATTGGTGGGTAGAATCCCCGTTTATGATTTTTAAAAGAAGGTTCATGAATGTATATAAACCTTAGCTGGTCTGCATCTGGATGAGCCACTTAAGTAATCAGCCATCTAATTGGTGAGCATGCCTACTCTATTAGGTACAGCAAAGGGTTCAGAAAGAGACCTCAGGGGCTGCTTTGGGAACCAATATCATAAAACAGTGTTGAACTGGGTTGTCTAGAATAATGGTGCTCACTCACCTCGGTGATTCAGACAATCTTAGCTGAGCAGAACCAAAATTATATTAAATATGTTGATTGATATGTCTAACTAACCAGTGATTATTTATTGGTTGACTAATATGTGCTAGGCATGGTTCCTGCTCTTAAGGACTGAGAAAGTCCAGCTGGAGAAATAGGGTAGAAAAGTAACACGAGGGCCGGCCCTGTGGCTCACTCGGGAGAGTGCGGCGCTGGTAGCGCCAAGGCTGTGGGTTCTGATCCTATATAGGGATGGCTGGTGCGCTCACTGGCTGAGCATGGTGCTTACAACACCATGCTGAGGGTTGTGATCTCCTTACTGGTCAAAAAAAAAAAGAAAAGTAACATGAAATTAAAAAACACTCTCCAATTTAACAGTATAAGGCAAAGGTATAAGATTGTCATGCACAGGATAGAATTAATCATCAGATGGGTAGTTTAAGTATTGCCATGAATTCAGAAGAGGAAGAATTCTCTGAGGACTATTTTTACTTGAAAAGGCATCACCAAGGAGTAGGAGAATAGGAAGTGTTTGACATGTACAGAGGAGGGACTTGGAGCAGTTGTCTGGATGCTTCAGAGGTGATCAATAGCAAGGAGTGGTTGGGTTATGAAAAGAAATCAGCTCAAGTAGGGAATTGTCAGACATCAGGTTGAAATGTAGATTACTGCCAGATTGGGGGAAGTCTAACATGTGCTACTCAAAATGTAATCTCTAAACCAGCAGCACCACATTACCTGTGAGCTTCTTAGAAATGCAGAATCTCAGGTCCTAACCTAGACCTACAGACTCAGAATATTTTTAAAAAGAGTGTTTTTAAAAAGTGTCCAGTTTATTCTTATGTGTTGCTTTGCCTCTCACGGATTTGTCACCCCTTACGCCCTGGGTGACGGAGCCACCAAAGATTACTCAAAGCCCATCTCTTCTGAGCAGTGAGAAGCCCCGAAAAGGGGTTAATCTCCTGGAACCCTCAAGATAGAGGCATTCCTTCCATTTGGGAAATTAACCACAAATTGGGGTTCTCCTCCCGCATTTATTCTCCAGACCAGGAAGTTACAGGAAGAGAACATAGGTGGGGGTTTTGCTAAATACCATTTAACAAGTTTAACAATAGAAGCTGGTAACATTCAGTAAGACAAGCAAGGTGACATTCTATAATGCAATTAAGTAGATCCACTAAAAAAACTTGATTTTAGCAAACATTCTCTTCTTATAGCAATTTCCCAGTATCTTTATATATCAATCAGTAACCTGTCTGTCTTTGAGCCAGCAACCTTGCTGTGTTACAATTTTTTTATCTTACAACAGAGACTATATAGCCTGGGGAAAATTTCCTGTCCTTTGCAAGGTCAATATTTGAAACTGCAAGGCTTTGGAAAACCAGGCCTTGTGAAGTACGTTTGTTTTATGCATACTTCACACTTCTGCATACTAAAGTTTGGAAAGCAGTGTTGCTGATAATTTAGACTTTGTTCCAAATAACAAGGAAGACCCTTTGAGGAAGAGAAGTGGCATGCTCATTAGTGAGCAGACACATCTGGGCATTTGGGAGACTGTCTTTGACACAGTAGTCCCCTCCAAATTCTCACTTACCTGCTGCTAATCACCTGCAGGATGAAATTTCTCCAAATTGCCAGTCACATAGCTGTTAAAACTGAAGTCATAGAACTGCTCTCTGAAGAGGTTTCTGAAGACTGAGGATAGGACCGGTCTAGGTAATGGTGTGCTATGCATCTGGTATATTTCTATAAGTAGGGATTTTATTTTGTTTTATTATTTATTTATTTATTTTGGCAGCTGGCTAGCATAGAATTCAAACCCTGGATGTTGGTGTTATCAGCACCTCGTTCTAACCAACTGAGCTAACCAGCCAGCCCTTAGGTAGGAATTTTTAAAAAGTGCCTGCCTTGCAAGAACATATTTAAATCAATAACAAGAACGAACACCTTACAGTCTAAAGCATAAAACTCATTTATATGTTTTAAGTAAGACCATTTAAAAGATCAGTTTTCACTACTTTGAATCAATTCATTTATCTGGCATTTATCAGGACATTCAGATTTCCACATTACAAAGTTATATGTGCTCTTATAAACCAGTAAACCATTTTAATGGGAAAAATTTTTTCAACCTATATCATTGCCTAATCATTAATACCAATAGCATTGCTGTTGTAATAATAAAATTAGCACAAATTTGTAAGTCTTGGTAAAAAAAAGAATTTTGAATATTATTTTAGTTTTACTTGGTGACTTCCGTATAATAGTGCCTTCAGGGATATAAAAAGTTAAGACTGCTATTTCGACTTTCAATAATCCACAGATTGGCAATTTACCCTTACTTCCCATCTTGCTGCTCCAATAAGCTGGGAAGAATGGAGTTTCCTTAATGTTAAATCCTAACCTTAATTTTGCCTATAGTACTGCAAAGTGGTACTTTGCCGACGGACGTGAGAGTGGTGTTTGCTTCTGTTATTGTGTATCCTGTGGGTCTTGACACCAGTGTTTCCCTGCCCACTCAGAGGACTTTTCCTCTCTTACAGATTTACAGTGGTGGTCCAGTTGGTGCAGTTTGCCAGAGAGCAGACCACTGTGTAAAAGACATTACAGTGTCTTCCCCTAAACCCTAGGTTGACTCTCGAAAAGGCCAGGAGTCCTGTGGTCAGAGGGAGAACTGTCATCCTCCTTCAAAAAGCAGCAGAGTTTGTGTCCTAGAGATTCAGCACCACCTCTGTAAATATAACCTGAGCAGAGGGTTAATGTGCAGACCTGGACACATATTCTTGAATCTTAGCCTTAAGCACCTTTATTTTTGATGAATAAAACACAAGCTTTATTGACAGCTTTATTGAAAGGTGTTGAGGGTGACTCCTGCTGTAAAAGAGTCACAAAATCTGGGCTCAAAATCTGGTTGTACTACCTACTAGCTCTGTGGCTGTGGGCAAGTCAACTGGCTCCTCTGAGGCTCTGTTTCCTTGTATATAATGTAGATATTAACACCTGCTCTCAAGATTCTTGCATAATGGAAAAGTAGCTCATACTGGACATACAGTAGCTGTGTAGTAAATGATAACCATTGTTAATCTTTACTTGTTAATTGTCACCTCACATTTGCTTTAGATTAAAATTTCCTAAGAAAAAAAAAAAAAAGGCGTAATAACTTCGTATAGCATACATTATACGAAGTTATCGAGAAATCTTCTCAAGATTCTTGCATAATGGAAAAGTAGCTCATACTGGACATACAGTAGCTGTGTAGTAAATGATAACCATTGTTAATCTTTACTTGTTAATTGTCACCTCACATTTGCTTTAGATTAAAATTTCCTAAGAAAAAAAAAAAAAGGCCAAGATGGAGATGGTTTGCTCCAAACAGCTAAGTCTCCGTACTGTTCCTTAAGTATACCAAACGCATAGCAATCTCTACACCTTCATCGTTTTCCTGCTCCTGGGATACCCAAACCTATTTGTTTTGATGCCTTTCCTACTTTAAGTCCCAGCTGAAGAGCTGAAGAAAGCATGGAGGCTTCCTTCATGAATAATAAAATACCATTCTATGGTGTTAATTCTTATCTCATTGGAGTTTCTCATTCCTCCAACTAAAGCATAGACTTTTCAGAGCCCTCTATAAATGCAAACTAATTGGCTGATTTGAAATCTGTCCATCGCCGAACCATATGCAACTGCTAAATGGATGGTTGTGAATGAAAAATTAGAACTAATATTTTTCTGAGCAGTTTTTTGGGCCAGGCACCTACAATGAAGATAATCTATTTAATTTTCCATGAGGTAGCTATTACTGAATCTCGATTTTACAGATGGGGAAACCAACGCCTCAGTTTGTCCAACTTCACACAGCCAGTAAGTAGCTGAGCTAGGATTTGAACCCAGGAAGTCTGGGTCTAGAGGCTGAGTTTGGATCACTATATTATCCAGGTGAGGATGAGGATGGGAGAGCCATCAGAAAATTTTTAAACACTCACAGAAAGCGTACTACAAACAGGAATTGACTGCAATTAAATCATGAACCGTTTCAGTTTAGGTTTCCAAGCTCCTATCTTTTTTCTCATTCCTGGCATTAACAAATCTGTTTAGATGATGGATTTCTACATTTAGAGAGACCAGCATCCTATCCAAATTGTGGGCCCTCAGTCCATACCAGAGCTTCAACCCAGTCCTGAAACTCTCACCTGCTTTGTTTATATCACCACCTTTCCAGGTAGTTAAGAACAAAAGGTTTGTGAACAGATTAAACACAGGCTGTTTTTGTTCTGCTTCTGCAAGCATCTATTCCTGCTTAATGTGTACTACATGGTGTTGACTAGAGTCTGTGCTCATATATTTTAAATAAACAACACATGCGGGAATTTAGCACCTTCCTACAATAGCACAACAGTGGCTCAACAATTCTTGCAGAGGACCCTGTGCTATTACACCAAATATTCCTAAGTTTATCTCACCACACTGCTCAGCATTCAGAGTAAACCTAAGCAGAAATATGGAGATCAAAGAATTTAGTAATCAAATAACCCCCTTTCATGCTCTGTCTGTCATCAGATGAAAGTATTAGTGAAGTGGTATGGAAATCCTCTTCAGCATGCCTGGCACCTCCAACTATTCCACTTAAGATTTAAAACAATGTGATCAAGTGTTCAGAATCCACAGGACTGAGTTGTATGTGTACATTAGTGTATTATTTCCAAGTTGCCAGTTTCCCCCAGATTAGCACATTTTAAGTTCGGCTTTATCAAAGGAGTCAACATGAAAGGGGATCTAGCAGAGTGGAGATGTCACTCTTTCTTGCCATCATGAAACGGTTTATTTAGTTTGGGGCAGCCATGCATATGAATCCAGCAACACGTCTATAGACTAAAAGTCAGCCAAGTAGGACAAGGAATACAATTATGTAGTGGAAAAATAGCTATCTAGCTATTGGTGGGAACTTTAGGCCCTTGATTTGATTTTTATATGGGCCTACAATTACAAAAACACAGTGCAGCAGAGTATTGGCTACACAGTAAGTGTTTTGTTATGGCATTACCAGAATGGCTTGGATGAGCCCAACTTGGTGTTAAGCGTTATGGGGACACAGCCAGATTCAGGAGACATGGCCATGGTAACTCCAGGATAAACTCTCATTGTAGAAAGCCATGATTTTGATGGGAGTGCACCTTGTCTATTAGTGTGCTGGGATAGAAGACTAGAAACCACTGGTCCAAGAATTTACACTTTAAGCTGGATTTACCAACACATGAAATTATTAGAGGAAAATGCAGAATAAAATGCAATAAAGTCACCAAATCCTGATGTTAGATGTCATCCCAGCAGTTGCCTCATCCACTGGTTCCTAAAACTCACTAATCATTAGGAACTACCTAGGAAATTTAAAAATAAGTATACATTCCCAGGGCCACCCTAGAGTTAGAAGCTCTAATAGAAGGGCCTGGATATCTGTATGCTTTAAAATGCTACCAAAGGATTCTGACACTCAGCCAGCTCATCTGGTCCAGCCTCTCAATGAATAAAGAGTATTTCTGTTAACAGCCCTGCGGTGATCATCCCTCAGGTTGGAAGGAACTCACTGAGAACAAGGCAGCAGGATCCAGTGTTGGACAGAGGGATGGAGTCATCAGAAGTCTTTTCTATACTGTAATTAAAGGGTTCTGGCTACATCATCTATTCATTGGTCTTAGTTTGGCCTCTGCAGTAACACAGACCAAATCTCCTTCCAACATGGAAAGCCTTCAGATGTTTTAAGAGAGTTTCTCTTCAGTTCATTCCTTTGTTTGATGGTTAGTTCATTTGTTTATTCATTCATTCGGTTCACACTGTCGGTCTCCTCTAGGACTGGATTTACTGGGGCTGGCGATTGCCACTTTTTTCAGCTGCTCCTCCCAGGTCCTGGCTTCTCCCTACCTCCTGTTTGCCTTCCTCTGGATGAACTCTAGTTTGTCAGGGTCAAATGTGGTGCCCAGAATCAGATACCACACTGACCATGTGGTCTGACCAGCAAAGCCCAACAGAAGCATCAGGAGCAGTTGCTCCCTGCATCCTGGACTCTGTCCTGCTTCTACTAAAGACTGTTCTGAGAATAACCAAGGGCCCAATCTGGTGCAGCCAGGAAGTTCTGTGGCAGATCAGGAAGGGAAGAGGTCGGTGTGGCTGAGCTTACCAGGTGTGAGCCAGGTCCTAGTGAATGGGTACACTTTGGAATGGAAGAAAGGCACTTTCCTTCCAGTATTCCAGGAGGAGAAGGTTTCATTGGATGCCCGGATAATTGCAGCAGAGAGCACAGTGCGCACACCTGTTGTCTAGTCTGCAGGCCAAACAGATGTTCTCACTGTGTGGTTGTTCTTATAGGTAGGATCAGTTCTGACTCTTACACTCAGTTGGGGGGGTATGAAGGGGCACCTCGTTTTCACTCTTTGTATGATGTGATCGAACTAAATATTTTCACCAAAGAAGGTTATATTTTCTTCCCCAAACTGAAGGAAAATATTGATGTACCTTCTTTACTTAAGGTCAGTTTTCTGGCGTTTGCACCTCGTTTTCACTCTTTGTATGATGTGATCGAACTAAATATTTTCACCAAAGAAGGTTATATTTTCTCCCCCAAACTGAAGGAAAATATTGATGTACCTTCTTTACTTAAGGTCAGTTTTCTGGCGTTTGCTTATCTTTAAAACTGTCACGAGAACTTTGCATGTCCTTAGGAAAGAAAAGAGTAAGAAAAGAACTATTGTAATGTTGACAGCTGGTTGTAAAGTGAAAAATTCAGTTAACTGGTTATTTGTTTTATAAACACAAGAGTGAAAAAAGTTTCTTTGATTGCTTTTCACTGAGTCAACCAATCCTTTCTGCAGTAGCAGCAGCAGAAATTCAGTTAACTGGTTATTTGTTTTATAAACACAAGAGTGAAAAAGTTTCTTTGATTGCTTTTCACTGAGTCAACCAATCCTTTCTGCAGTAGCAGCAGCAGCAGCAGCAGCAGCAATAAAATGGTTCAAGGATTGCCCTAACCCAGGACTGCAGGCTTTATTTACAACAGTATTCAATGCATGAGCCTCCTGGAAATCAGAACTTCAGCATGACTTATGTAAGGGCTTCTTTTTGTGTGGACACAAGAAATGATAAGGTGGCTTCTGAGATTCTGGAATCAGAGTAGCAGCCATGTGGGCTGCTTCAGTTCTATGTGGGGCCACTTCCAGCAGCCATGAGGTAGAGACCAGGGAGGCTCTTCAGTTCTTCTTGACTGAGCTACAGGTGCACTGAGACTAGACAGATGAGGACACCAGCTGTTGGCCATTTATGTCCTGCTGGGACACAGAAAAGCATTCAAGTGAGAAACAAGCAGAGTTTGATGCAGTCCACAAGCTGAATTGTCGGGAACAGTCTGAGCTCTTGAGAAGAGCGATGGTGAAGGGCAAACCATATTTGGCTGAGTTGGAGAAATGGGATTAAAACAAGAATACTTTTATTCCTGTGCTCAAAAAGATGTACAAGGAACATTCTATAGCTTTGGCTTCAAACAGCTGACTACTGGTGCCAATGAGCCCCCAAAAAAACCCAATTTTTTTGTTTCTGTTTAAATTCTTTGTTGGTAGCATCAAAGAGAGATTTGGCCTGTGCTATCACGTGCCTAGAAAGGGCAGACCATGTTGTGGGTGGGCCACAGGCCCTCCACAGAGCATGAAACCTCTGCAAGATGACCAGGCCACTAAGTTGCCCAGATGACTGAGAGGGAGGTCTCTGAAGCCATGCTGCTCTTCTGGAGTCCAGGTGAACAGCCAAGGACAGAGGCCAGAAGCCATGGCCCATGAGTGGTGACTGATGGAGAAAGCAGCCAGTGGGGTGAAACCAGGGGGAGGCCATGGCACGGGAAGGTGATGAGTCATCCTGGACATTGATGATGCTCATGCAGTAAAGGAAAAGAAAGAGTCTCTACAGAACAGCATTGCTGTGCTTTCCATTGGCCGGGTTCCCCCTCTAAACTCTCTTGATTCTGTCGTTTTCAAAGGGGAAACTAATGACATGCCATTCCTGCTTAACTTTAGATGCTACTGTGTTTGTGGGATTGCTCTTGTGGTCAGCTCTACCAAGATGTAGCTTAGGTGGAGGCTGTTCCATTCTTACTGTCATATCATGTAATAGAAACTTCTTTTTCCTAAGGCGCTGATGACCCCTGTAAAAGGAAAGTGTTCTCTGGTTGGACCAAATCCTTCTCCTTTCCTCTGGCATTCGCACATGGATGGAAGTGTATGGGGCAGGGTGGCAGTAATTTGAGGTTGTTCCCTGGGCTCAATGCAGCTCTAATCAGAGACAGGAAATGTTTATTTGAGTTTTATTGAGTGAGTCATTTTGGTGCTGCTTTAGGTCACTTTAAACTTGGGGCATCCTGTTTAAGTCAAATAATCATAGTTTTAAGCAACTGGAAACAAGTATCACATGTACATGAATGATGTTTATACCTTCTCAACCAACAGGCCATAGTGTGGAATATTTACTATTTAGCCAAATCTAATTGGGCTAAGTCTTTCCCCAAGAAAAAAGGCATCTCCCCTTTTACCAAAAGTAGGGTGGACTCTACCCTCTCTGGCTTATAGAGGATCATTATTAGCAACAACTGTGTCTACATACAACAAAATATTTTTCAACCTTAGAAAAGAAGGAAATCGTACCATTTGCGACATCATGTTGCAATAACTGGAGAACAGTATGCTAAGTGACACAAGACAGAGGAAGGACACATACTGTATGATTCCACTTACATGAGGAATCTGAAATAGTCGAACTCATAGAAGTAGAGAAAAGAACAGTGGTTGCCAGGGCCCGGAGGAGGGAGAATTGGAGAGGTATTAGTCAGAGGGTACAAAGTTTCAGTTATGCAAGATGAAGAAGTGCTAGAGATCTGTTGTGCAGCACAGTACCTAGAATTAACAATACTGTCTTAGGTACTTATAAGACAGTAAATCTTATATTAAGTGTTCTTATCACATACACACAAAAATAATAAAAAGGATGGGAAGAAACTTCTGGAGGTGATGGATATGTTTGTGACATAGATTGTGATGATGGTCTCATGGGTGTTTACTTATCTCCAAGGTCATCAAGTTGTAAATGTTAAATACGCACAGCCTTTTTATATGTCCACTCTACCTCAAAATGATTAAAAAAGAAGAAATGAATAAAAATAACAGCATTGCATTTAGAAAGAAAAAAAAAAAGAAGCATCCACGTGAAAACTCATTTTCTATTTCACACCCTACTATTGGTGTGAATAGAATTGGCCATTGCTGTAGGAACTTGGTTGTGATAACTCTGAATTTGGGGAAAGACCACGACAGAGTCCTTATGCTTGACTAAGGCGTGGAGCGGTGGGAGGCAGCAGGGAGAGAAGGCCTGTTAGAAGAATGGCTGAGAACATGTGGAAATGACTCTTTGCACAATGTTATGAAGGTGATTTACATAACTAACTAATTTTCATTCAGATGAGACTTTTATTCTCTGAAATTGACAGGTAAGTACCCAATAAGAAGAAAAGATCCTGTTTCTTGTTTCGTTTTATCGTCTACACACACCTTCCAACAATACATAGTTGGCAGGACTCTGACACCAGTGAGACGCGGTGCACCTCCTTAAGAGCCGGCAAGTCCCACTCGTTATTTACCATTTTTTCATTTATTTTAATGATGGCTGTACTTTCTTTGTGACTTAACATTCAGAAATGGGGAAATAAAATTGGTTTGGTTGTTTCCCAAAGCGATTGGCTCTTTACTTCAGTTCAGAGCAAGGAAGGAGGTTGCTTGTTTTCCTTTTCCAAAGATGACAAAATGTTAAGGACAGTGGAAATGGAGAAGCGATGGGGTAACTTCAGCCTGATTCCTTCAGTCCATCCTGAACTCTGCTTTCAGAATAGTTTTCCTTTAAAATGAACTTTCGTTATGCCATTTTCACAACTCAGAAGATTTCCAGGGTCCTTTCCCCGCCACCCACACCACCACCCATCTGTTTCCTTCCTACCCATATCCAGGGTTTATTCACAGTGCCCAGATGGCACGTTGTTTTTACTGGACGCACTCTGCCCTTCAAGGCTGTGCCTCTAACGTGCCAGGCCTTCTCTTCCTCCTGCCTTGCATTGTCCAAGACTTTACTCAAGTGCAGTCTTTCCCCCCATTCAGGTTTATCTCAACCAACTTCTCATAGCAATGGCCAGTTCCATCAATACCATCGTATTATGGAAAATACACAGTTTTCACATGACTGTTTCTTATCACGATCTTCTGTAAGCGATGAGGCCTGGATGGCAGATGATTATTCTCTAGGGAGGCTAAGAAGGTACAATTCAGATCCAGAGGTTTCACAATCTGATTTCATACGGTAAAGTGCAGCATGTAGCATTTTTTGTGGCTTTCTCTGGTTTCCTATGTTCAATCTTAGCTCTTGGAAACCAAAGCCTTGTTAATAAGTCAGACGATGTAGGCATGGAGGGGAAAAGGAGAAGTTTCAGAGTGTGAAATGGGGACCCGTGATTTCCTTAGAAGGTACCTTGGAGAGTCGTTCATGCCGTCACTAGCACACCCAAGGCGAACTGTTCCAAGTCCAGTCTTTTGTTGGGCACTCATGTGAAATTGATTTAAAAGCGATAGAATCTTTGCACATATAAACAGCTAACAAATGATGGACAACGTGTGTCCAAACAAACCCAACTGGCAGGACATGCAGTGCTGCAGAGAGGAAGCCTCTGGCTATCCATCACACCTTGAGAGATGGGCAGGGCGGGCCTAGTTTTCCTTTCAAAGGCAGGAAAGGTTTGTGCTCTGGGAAAACGGAGCCCAATGGGAATCTCAAACACGCAGTGTGGCCTTTCCAGCTTACAGGTCATTATTGACTATTCTTACCCTAAATGGCCGTGACACTTAATCTCTCTCCTAATTTTATTATTTTACTTGCTATCACAAGACCGTAACTTTTTAGACATTCAGGTGAGATTAAGGCAGGACAAGGTGGAGTAAGGCTTTTACCATCTTTGATTACCTCAGAAAACATATTTGCTTACTTTACCAGGAAGTTGGTTTTTTGTTTTGTTTTGTTTTCTACCGATGCCAAGAGGGGATTAATGAGTAGCCGCTGGGTTTGCCAGCTTTCTTTTGATTTCAGTTTATGTAATTAAGCAGTTCCCAGAATGACTTGAGGTTCTCACTCAGCATCAAAACACGGTTCTCAAATGTGTTAGATTTGGAGGTCAGAAACAATCCAAACGCACTGAATAGAGGGAAGAGAAGTGAAAGACGTATCTTGCTTTAAAATGTCTCTAACATGTAAAAAGGGTTGATTTTGCTTTGGGGTCATGCACATCAAGCTACATTGAGTAGAAAGCAGGTTAAAACTAAAGTTCAAAGGGATCCAAAGTTAGAATTGCTAAAAATGAGGTTAACAATGGAAATAACACGGGGAAACCAACTCTGGGTTACTTTTGAATTTCTAGCAACTGGAGGCTCATCCATGGCAGATGCTCAGGAACTCAGGCACTCAGCACAGAAGTATGGGGAACCCACTGTGTGTCAAGCTCAATTCTAGTTGCTAGGGATGCAGTGAGGAACCAAAGCAACAAAAGTTCCTCCTCTTGTGATGCTCACTGGAGTGAATGTTGGATGAGCGGATTTGTATCGAGTGCCTCTTAGGTGCAGAGTTTTGAGCTAGTGTTTATTGGGGTTGCTAGGAAGAATAAGATACGTTCCTCAAAGGACTGAACATCTCACTGAGAAGTGAAGACACCTATCCATGGAACAAAATAAGTGTTCAAGGCTGTAATCAAGTACTGGGTTGTTGATGCAGACAGACCCTCTATAGCTGAGATGGTCAGAGTGGGCTACAAATCTCCAGATTCCATGGGCAGGAGGCTCACATAGCAGGCCGACTCACCTTGAACTCACTGAGCACTAAGAATTTGCAGATAAAAATATTAGACTGCCCTTTGCTTCCATTTCTCTCTTATATCCCCCTAACCTTTTTTAGTTCTTCTATGCACATGATACTTATGTTTAAAGGGAATTATAGCAGCTTCTCTTTCAGGTTAGTCTAGTTCCCTTAAAAAAAAAATCAGGTCAAAATCACCAACAGTTCTGCCCTCATGAGGCATACAGACTACTGGAGGAGAAAGTCATAAATCAGTTACACAAATAAACTCCACTGTGCTGAATGTTACAACAGAAAGCATAGCACATATTAGGGGGACTTGACCTTGTCAGAGAAGTCAGGGACAGCTTCCTAGAAGGACAGGTGGCTGTACTGAAATCTGAAGGATGAGGAGGGATTGGTTAATAAGGGGAGGGAAGTGGGAAAAACATCCCAAGCAGGGGGTATAGCCATGGGGAATAACAGACAGTTAGAAGAGAGATGACTTAGAAGGTCACACAAACCTTGAGGCATATTAAGGAGTTTTCTTTTTATTCTAAGAGTAACAGGAAGTCTTTAAAAGAATTAAGCAGTAAAATGAGAGGAGGAAAGGGGATGGGTTATAATCAGATTTCCATTTCAGCAGGGTCACTCTGCCTATTGTGTTACCAACATTTGGAGGGAGGACTGGAGTGGACTGCATTAGTAACAAGGCACTTGCAAGAATCTAGATGAGATGACAATTGCTTGGGCCAGAATGGTGGTCATGATTGTGGTGAAGATGAAGAGAAATAGACAAATGTAACAGGAACCACAGAGATATGTGCAGAGGTACAGTAGGTAAAGTGACGGGGTGATGGATAGAAGGGAAAGGGACAGTGAGTTACAAAGGATGACTCCAGGTTTCCAACATAAAATTGGCCGAAGAGTGAAGCCCTGCCCTGAGACAAGCAACCCTGGATAAGGATCAGTTTGCTGGGAAAGATGGAGTCAGCTTTGGACACATTGGCTTTGAGTGCCTTTGAAGCATCTAGAGGGAGATGTCAGAAACCCAGCTGGGTACGTGGGTCCGGTGTTTGGAGCAGAGGCCTAGGATGGAGATCTAAGTTTGTGAGTCATCTGTGAAGAGAGGTGCACTAGAAACTGTGGGTATGGTTGAGATCCCGCAACTACAGAAGGAGAAAAGTGGAGAGCCTAGAGCCCAGCCTTGTGGGATTCCAACATTTAATTGCCAGGGAAAGGAAAGCCTCCAAGAGAGGCAGAAAAAACCCAGACAGAAGCATAGGGAGACACTAGCCTGAAAGCCAAGGGAAGCAAATGTGCTAGAAGAAGGTGGTCAGGGGAGAAAGCTATTGAGAGGTCAGAAAAAATGAAGACTCAATAATGATAATAATAAAACAGCTATAATACTGTCAATAACAATAGTCACGGACAGTCTTCATGGAGGACCAATTATGAGCCAGGTATTTTAACATATAATTTAATCTTCATAAGAAGTCTATAAGGCAGGTCCTATTATCACTCTCATTTTTACAGATCAGAAAACTGAGCACAGAGAGATGAAGTCATTTGCCTGAGATCACACAGCCAGTAAGTGATGAAGTTGGAGTGGGAGCTCTTCTTTCTCACTCCACAGCCCCTGTCTTTAAATGCTGTGTGTCCTGTGTTGGTAGAATAAAAAGCAACCAGGTGGGGAGGGGAGGTTTTTCCCCTTTAGAGATGTGGATTCTTTCAAACCGAGTCAGGGAAATACTCCATTGTTGCTACAGCCCAAGTGCAGGGTTGGTGACAACAGAATGGGCAGGGCAACAGGAGTTTCTGGTGGTGTGGTTCAGCTAGACTAGGGCAGTGTTCAATGAATGATGCGGCTGGACTTGCCGTGTGAAAGGCTTGCCCCAAGTACTCGAGATCAGAGGTTCTCAAAGTGTGGTCCCTGGACCAGCAGCAGTATCAACACCTGGGAACTTAGCAGGAGTTTCTGATGGTGTGGTTCAGCTAGACGAGGGCAGTGTTCAATGAATGATGCGGCTGGACTTGCCGTGTGAAAGGCTTGCCCCAAGTACTCTAGATCAGAGGTTCTCAAAGTGTGGTCCCTGGACCAGCAGCAGTATCAACACCTGGGAACTTACTACAGAAAGATTTTCAGGCTCTACCCCGATCTTCTGAATTGGAAACTCTGGGTGATAGGCTATATTAGTCCATTATTATTACCTGAAACTGGGCAATTTTTGAAGAAATAAAATTGATTTCTTACAGTTTTGGAGGCTGGGAAATCTATGGTCCAAGGGGCATATCTTGTGAGGGCCTTCTTGGTGGTGACTCTCCAAAGCAACACAAGGTATCACATGGCAAGAGAAATGGGCTGAGCAAGAGAGCTAACCTCTTAACCTCACTTGCTCTCCTTTTAAAGCCATCAGAATAATGCCCATGACAACCCATTAAAACATCAACCCATTACTTCATGAATGGATCAATCCATTAACTGAGGGCACAGTCCTCAGGATCCAATCACCTCTTAAAGGCCCAACTTCCACCACCACATTGGGGGTTAAGTTTTAACATGAGCTTGGTAGGATGTTCAATCCACAGCAGGGGCGCAGGAATCCACGTTCTAACAAACCCTTTTGTGATTCTGATGTCCAGGTTTAAGAACCCTTCTTCTTGGGGGAATCCTTAAAAAGACAGAAATAAAGACTGGAATAATTTATAGTCCTTTTATTGCACAGATGCAAAATACCTCAACAGGGACCAGTGGATGAGAGTCAGTGGTTCTCAGCCCTGGCTGCAGTTTGGAATCATCCAAGGAGCTTTAACAACTACCGAGGCCTGGGTCCCACCTGCAGGGATGCTGATTTCCTTGGGCTGGGTTTGGCCTGAGCATTTGATTTTTGAAAGGAGAATCTAAATGGAGAATGGGTGGTTGGGTGAATAGTCAGCAAGGCAGCTCATGTACTTCTGAGTGCAAAACTGTACTCTGGGGAGAAAAGGAGGCAGGCCTTGAAGGGGAGGCGCAAGACAAATGGAAGAGAAACTAGACCCTAGGCCCTTTGTGAATTCCAGTGAAGCTGGGATAATTTTGGAGATTGTGGTGGGGGAGAAGGACTTACTTTCAAAGAGATGCCAGTAATAAAGTAGATGTGCTTCATAAATAAAGAAGTATTACTGGTAAATTTTGCTCAATCTTAATGGAAAACAATATGCTAAAATCCTCCTGGAAGCTTCACTTAGACTATATCTGTATGTTAAGAATGTACTCTGCCCCTCTGGCCTCTCAAACCTCACCGTTTTCTTTGTGAACCTTCCTCCCCAGCAGGTCTGTTCAGTTTACTGGCCCCTGCACGCTCACTGTGTTCCCACATCCAGCATTGGTTCCTGCCTCCCCCACCCTCTCTTTCTGTCAAAGCCTAGCTCCATCTAGAATCCTCCATAGCCCTCCAGGTCAGAGAGCTCCCCTTTCTCTGAAGCCTTAAACCTTGTGTTGTTAATGCACTGTGCTATTTTGATTTTATTCTGCTCATTCCCCATGGAATGTAAGCCCCCCAGGGCTGTGATGACTTGTAATTCTTTGCCCCGCTGCTAGCACCACATGCTAGGAGCTCAGTACATAATAGTCAAGAAACTCTGCAAAAGTGATTTTCAGTTCGTCCTCTCCCCACATTATCATGGATTGCAGATGAGAAGGCGCCACCCCCAATGAGGTATGACTGTGGTCTGACCATTCTGAAGGCTGCCCTGATGGAAGATTCCATAGGAGTCCTAGAAGGAACATCTCCAAAGTATAAGTGGCCCTCACAGGCAATGGGGGTCTCACAGTCTCATTATTCCATGTTACAATTTATTACTTTCCTAGGACTAACTTGGTAGCTTAAGACAATAGAAATTTATTCTCTCACAGTTCTGGAGGCCAGAAGCCTGAAACTAGCATCACTGGGCCAAAATCAAGGTGTTGACTGGGCTGTTCTCCCTGCAGAGTCTCTGTTCCTTGCCTCTTCCAGCTTCTGGTGGCTGCCTGCATTCTTTGGCTAGTAGCTGCGTCACTTCAGTCTCTGCCTCTGTGGTCACACTGCCTCCTCGTCCTTTCTCAAATCACCCTCTGACTCCCTTTTATAAGGACACTTGTGATTATATTTAAAGCCACCCTGGTAATTCAGGATAATCTCCCCCCAGTCTCTGCCTCCGTGGTCACACTGCCTCCTCGTCCTTTCTCAAATCACTCTCTGACTCTCTTTTATAAGGACACTTGTGATTATATTTAAAGCCACCCTGGTAATTCAGGATAATCTCCCCATCTCAAGATACTTAATCTTATCTGCAAAATCCTTCTTGCCATATAAAGTAAAATTCACACATTCTAAGGATTAGGACCTGGATATCTTTTGTAGGATAATTATTTGACCTACTGCACAGATAAAGGTAACTGGAGCCTCCAAAAGGGCAGAGACCTGTCCAAGGCCACACTACAAATCAGTGGCAAATCAAAGACCCAGGTCTCCTTTCTGTCAATTTTAGGCTTCTTCCGCTAGATCAAGCTGATGCCCACAGAAGTAAGATGGAGAAAGAGATGTTAAAATATCACTTTATATCCTAAACTGTGTGCTTTTCTCACCTGTCGTCTTTCTGGATCCCAGGCTACCAGCATTCGCCCGTCATTGAGCCTTCTTCCCCTTGAGTCCTGGTCATCTCTGACCTGGGGCTGGCCTCTGTGGGCAGCTGCTGTGAAATGACCTCCATGGCATTTTCTTCTCTCCTTTCAGGACCGCCTCTTTTTCGTCATGGAATATGTAAACGGTGGAGACCTCATGTTCCAGATTCAGCGCTCCCGAAAATTCGATGAGCCCCGTTCCCGGTTCTACGCTGCGGAGGTCACGTCAGCCCTCATGTTCCTCCACCAGCATGGGGTCATCTACAGGTAGCCTGTTCTCTCCTCCTCTCCTTCCTGAAAGTGAAAAAAGCAAGGAGCTCTGCAGACACTTGGACTGACTGTGGCTCCTGCCCAACTGGTCTCTTAGCAGCCCACTTTAGACTGGTTGTTTGTTTTAATTTGCTTACAGAGGACTTTTTTGGGGGCTGTTTATCACTGTGAACGTTGATATTTGAATGGCCCCAAGAGATCTGACCCACTGTTTGTGCCAGTTAAAGCTCAAGCATGACATTTTAAAGGCTTGGCGCCGAGCACCCTTGGGGTGACCTTCATTTCTCTCTCCCCACCCTCTTCCTTGAACATCGAGGTACTCTCTTTTTCCTTCTGTGCCATGAACTTCCTCTCCTCCCCAATCTCTTGCCACTTCCTGAGTTTGTTTGGCTTAGTCGTCTCCAGGAGATAGAATCAGGGAAGGAGGAGTTGCTGGGGGGTCCGGGGGTTTATGATCTGGGGTGGGGGGTGGGAACTAGACAATATCCAACAGGAAGTGACTTTTTGCCGATCATCTAGTCCTTTATTACTGCCCAGTCCCCTTCCAAGAAACACTCTCTCTCTCTCTCTCTCTCTCTCTCTCTCTCACACACACACACACACACACACACTCACTCACTCACACACACACACTCACACACACACGCTAATTTTCCAGTAAGGGAGCAAAACTATTTACGCAAGCTCTTCTGTGAGGTCAGGAATTCTGGGAGGAGTAAATATTTAAAATTAGCAACAAGGACACTAAAGTTCCTTAAAGTTTTTTCAGTAACTGTCAATTTCCTTACTCAGACTTTGCTTCCTCCTCTTTTTTTTTTTTTTTTTTTAATTGGGTGAAAGAGTTTATCCCAGAATTTAGTCACTCACCTAAACTTTTCTGACCTGCTTCTGGGAGCAATGCCTTGACTAAGGGTTCTAGTGAACTCCACCCTAGGCTTTCCTTCCTTCTGCCATCTCTTAGCTTCCTAAAGCAGGCCTCGCTAGTCAGTGGTTCACATAATAAAGCTCACACTTTTTAGCCGGCTATTCCTGGACCTCCACAATGGGAGTCCATGTATTATTTCCTAGAGCTGCGTAACCAGTGACAACAAACTGAAAACAACACCCATTGATTATCTCCGTGTCCATGGGTCAGGAATGCAGGCAAGGCCTATCTAGGTCATGCCCAGGTTCTCACAAGGTTGTGGTTGAGGTGTCAGCCACACTGCATTCTCATCTTAGGTTTGGGCTCCTCTTCCGAGCTCATGTGCTTGTTGGCAGAATTGTTTTCCTTGCAGCTTTAGAACTCATGTGGCTTGCTTCTTCAAGGCCAGCAGGAGAGAAAGTTTCTCCTGCTTCAAGTCTCTAACTTGAGGGAAGGCCTGGATCTTCTTATAAAAGATTCTAATCAGGCTCACAAAGATAATTTTCCTGTTGATAAACTCAAAGTTAAATGATTAGGGGCCTTAATGATATTTGCAAAATCCCTTTGCCCTTGCCGCATGCATCATGTCACATAATCACAGTAAGTGATATCACATCACCTTTGCCATATTCTGTCAATTACAAGTAAATCACAGATTCCACCCTACTCAAGGGAAGAGAACTGTGGGATTATACCAGGGCATGAGGCATTGGGGGACAACTTGTTTTGAGCCCACCAAATTTCTTAGCTTTCTTCAAACTCACCAGGCCACTTTCTAACTTTGCTATGCTTATGCCCCCCTCCATGCTTGTGGACCTCCCCTGTCCAGCCCAGAATCCACATGCAACACTGCCTACCTGCAGGAAACCTAGTCCCATCAGTAGCGTGAGCCTCTCCGTCCCCCACACTTTCATTTACAAATGAATTGCAATTTGAGACTTTCATTGCTGCACCTACAACTGTTCACCTTGCATTGGATTAGGCATCTTTGTGAATCCTTCACTAAGTTGCAAACTCTCTTAAGGGCCATTTCTTCTTTTTTTAAACCCTTGATCTTCTTTTATTCTTACTCTGCATGCTCTTCTTGTCTTGCACATAGTAAATATCAACATATGACCACTGGCTTCAGTTAGTTTCAAACCCCAATCCCTGTTCCCAAAGCAATCTGTGAGCTAGATAGAGATGCAGGAGTTGAATATGTGAAAATATTATTCATACAACAAGATAGTGCATTGTAGTCAAGGCAGTGCCAGTGACAAGAAGAACTGCCGTTCCTTGAGACATCATCCCTGCACCATCCCAGTTACAGTAGGTACAATCATCCCCATTTTACTAGCAGGGATACAGAGACTCACCTCGAGTAATTTTTCCAAGGACATGCTTGGTAAATGACAGACACAGGAAGTGTAACTGACTGACCATCTTGTGCTGTACACCATGACACTTATTACCCTGCCTTTTCAAGTCCAGCTTCAAGCTCTTTAGCTTGTCATTCCAGGTACTGCAAAACTTGACCTTCCCTTACATTTTTGCTTTCCTAACTGAATGATTTCCTCTCACCACACCTGTGACCGCTCTTGTCTATTGGCTTCTATGAATCATTCTCTGTCCCTATCTCTCTCCTTCCCTTCTCCCTGACCATTTCTCCTTGATCTCTGTATTGATTAGTGGGCCTGTTCCCTCCCTGCCCCCATTCTCTAAGTGCTGGTTTTCTCCAGAGCCTTCAACCCTCTTTATTCTTACCCTAAATATTCTCCCTGGGCAAGTTCAGTCTCCCATGGCTTTCAATGACTCTTGTATGCCAGTAACTCCCATAGATCAATATCCAGTCTTCCTCTAATCTCGCCTTCTCAAACTTGGACCTGCAAGGTCTTCTTCTCTTTTTCCCTGGCTAGTTTGCAATAATTTACTGAATGTTTGCAATAGTTTACTGAATTGACTCACTCACTCCTTCGAGAAATCTTCTTGAGCAAATTGTGGAACCACTCTGTGACTGGTTTCCATTTCTGAAGTTCAGAAAATATCTTCTTTGTCTTCTTATGAGAGGGGTTGCTAGAAGTCAGATTGTGGGAGAGGACACAAAAACAAGTAGGAAATGACAAGGCATTTTATTTATATAAAGTATCATGAATGATTAACATTTGTCATTTTGAGCACTAAAATTTTGTCTTTATCCATCAGAGGTGGATGTTGTAAGTTACAAAGCTCTCCTGCTCCTTAAATTCTCCAAGCCTTTCAATCTTTAATGAGCCATCATCATTATTCCCCAAGAGTCAGTCTTCCCTGGTGCCTGTCATGTGCCCAGTGCCAGAACTGGGCAGTGGGGACACAAGAGGAGAGAGGGAGCTGCTGCCTTGGTCCGGCCAAGACCCCTCTGTACTCAGGAGGTGTTTAGAGAGACTTTCTAGACCATGTTGTCTATAAAAAATCAAATAAGAATTAAGAGCAGGGAACAAAATTTAGTGAATAAAATTCAGCGTACCATATAAACTTTAGTCTTAAATATTCTGTTCTTTCCAGAGCCGGAGGACAAAGGCCAAAAGGAGGGGCTTAGGAGGAGTTTTCCTAGAAGGAGCTGGGGATATACTGAGGTCTCCAGCTGTGCTCTCCACACCGGGCCTCCCTGGAAAACGCATTCAGAGTTCTGATATAAACTATGGTCTTGTTGTCCTCCTAGTCGAAGAGTGAAGTGTGTGTCTTGATCCCTGGAATTATCTCCTTGATCCCTGGAATCATTGGCACAGTTAGGGATTCCCTGACTTGATGAAGGTGTCCAGTTAAACCTTCATTAATAACTGGAAGGTCTAATGTTTACAGTCTCATCTCCTTTCAGTACATGTTGAGGTTATTTATTTAAAGCTAATGCAAAGCAGGGGAGGAAAAGGAGGTGGAGTGATCCCTTCCTTTTGCCTGCCCAGTCTTCTAACACCTGACCCACAGAGAGTCACTGAGGGCACTTGGGGATCATCTTCCCCACAGAGCCTTGCTCTCAGCTGTCAGCATTCCCACACCTGTTGTAGAAAATGATACTTTAATATGAAAGTCCTGAGCATCTAAGGGCTAAGTCTCTAATGGGAAGGTATCAGCTACCCTGGTGGGAATGATGAATGTTAGGGATGGCCCCGGAGACTATATGATCCAACTCCTTTGTTTTATAGATATGGAACTTGGAGGCCAAAATTGGGCAGTATTTCACCCAAGTTTGCACAAGGAGATAGTATACAGGGAAGGGAGGTGCAGAGAAAAGAAGAGAATCTGGGTTTATAACTGCTTTTTCAACCAAATCTCTATTTTATCTCTCTCCACATCACCATCTCCAGAGGTAATTGTTACTGCTTACTTCTGAGCTTTGGGGGAGGGAAATGGAATGCTGCAAAGTAAATTTGATTGTTCATGATTCCCCCCATTGCTGGTTCAGGATTCAGCTTTCTTTTTTTTTTTTTTCCTTTTTTTTGTCTTTTTTCGTGTCCGGCAACGGATCGCAACCCTCAGTGTCGCACCCGTACCGGACTGGGACCGGCAACGGGATCGCAACCCTCAGTGTTGTGGCCGCCCCTCGCTCAGCCAGTGAGCGGGAACCGGTCTGTATGTGGGATCCGAACCCTCGGCGGGAGCGCCGCTGCACTCCCAAGCAGCGCACTGTAGCAGTGCGCCACCGGGCCGGCCCCAGGATTCAGCTTTCTTGGATCTACCGAGTCGTTTACTACTCATCCACTGCTTTCCAGCTTCCAAAATCGTGTTGCTATTGTTTTTCTCTCTTTCTCTCTATCTCTGACTGTAATTTTGGGAAGGAGAGAAAAGTAGTTGTGGGTATTTAATCAAACCTCTGTATCCAGAAGTCAATAATAATAACAACAACAATGACGGCCATAGCAGCAGCAACAACGGTAATAATACTTATTGAGCCTTTGTTATGCGCCAGATGCTATTCTGAGCACTTTGCACGTATTAACTCATCTAATCATCATACTAACCCTATGAGGTAGATACTGTTATTATCCACAGGATTTATGATCTTTCCAAGGAAGGAGATCTTGCCAGATCCCACCACCTTCACTGCCACTGTCAGGTCCCCCTGTCCCTGTTGCTACCGGCCACGGTTTTGTGTGGGAAGCAAAATTGTACGTTAGAGACAGCATTGAGTTTGGGGTCAGAGGACTGGGGTTGAATCCTGTGTCTGTCTCATCTTTGTTGTGTTTTCCTGGGTAGAATAATTAAACTGTTTGGAATGTAGTTTTTTCACTGTACCATGGGAATTATAACACAAACCTCTTTGGACTGTTTTGAAAATTACACGAGAAAACCATTTGGAGAAGTGTGGAATGCAATCCTTGCCACTGACTAGACTCCATAAATATTGGTTGGATGAGTGGAAATCAAAGGGTTTTGGAGTGAGAGGGTATTAAGGGCTGAATTTTGTTCCCCCCCCCAAATTTATATGTTGAAGGTCTAATCCCCAGTACCTGAGAATGTGACTGTACTTGGAGATAGGGCCTTTGAAAAGATAATTAAGGCAAAATGAGGTCATGTGCATAGACCTTAATCCAACACAACTGATGTCCTTATAAGAAGAGGTGATTAGGACACAGACAAGCACAGAGGGAAGACCATGTGAAGACACCTGGATAAGAGGGCCATCTGCAAGAGAAGGAGAGAGGCCTCAGAAGAAACCCACTCTGCCAGCAACTTGGTCTTGGACTTCTAGCCTCTACAACTATGAAAAAATAATTTCTGTTATTTAAGTTATCCAGTCTGTGGGGTTTTTTTGTCATAGCAGCTCTAGCAAATTAATACAGAGGACCTGGGTTCAGGTCCCCGTACTGCACTATCTGTGTAGCCTTGGGCAAATTACCTCATCTCTCTGTTACCACATCTGTAAAATGGTGCTAATAAATATTAAATATAGTAAGATGGAAAGATCTGCAGACTTGGCCTAAATTGTGAGAGTTAAGTAAGCTAATGGACATAAAAATGCCTCTGGAAGTTGTTTTCAGGCTCAGCCAGTGTCTGGGGAGGTGCAGACATGCCTGTGATGATGCCAGTGCAGTCACACCCCTGTTTGGGAGAATCAGATTGGTGCATATGGGGGTCTGTGTCCCTTGTGCAGGTTAAGACCCATCTAGAGCAGGGCCCCACTCTCAGGATCAGGTGATATTTCAGAGAAAGGAGACTTTCTTTGGTAATGTTCCATCCTGTGGGTGCTTTGGGATTCTGGAACAGGATAAGTAAGTGCTGATAGATGCACATGATGGTCACCAATGATCTGGAACAGCTGACAGATCTGCTTGCATTGAAAAGCGACAAAGTCTGAGTTTGGTGCCTCAGCCTCTCTGTAAGGCTCCCTTTGTACCCAACCATCTTCATGAGCTCCCTACCCCACCCTTCCACCTGGTTCCTGTATGACTTGCTTCAGCAAAGAAGCTGATTTTGGAAATATACATTTTAGTAATGACAGTCATTCTGTCCCTCTCCATGTAGTATAATTGAAGGCTGGTCCTCCTAATAAAGGAATGCTAAATATTAGCATGGATTTTTAGGAATAGTCACTTTTTTGTGGGCACAGATTTACTTGAGGGTAAGACCATCTTTACCCCATACTAATTTCATACAGTATTACCTGCTGATAACAGTATGGAGTAAAGTCATTGTGACACGATAAAGGGGAGGGGAGGAGAGAGCAGAGACTGAGCTGGTTGGGATGAAAGCCAAGTTTACATTCTGCTGAGGAAGCCACATTATTTCTGACCAGATCAGAAGTAGAATTCTGACTCCCATTGACTTCGGAGGTGCAGAGCAAACAGGAAGTTTGGAACTAGAGGGAAATTCCTGATTAAATTTGTTTGAGTGTTCCAGCTAGTAATGTGTATTCAAAGGAAAAACGGTCAGAGACCCTGTCATCTCCTACTTTTGTGTCTCTCGTGGTACCTAGCATAGAACTGAGAACCCAGCATAGTGGCTCGGAACACAACCCTGGAACTCTTGGGCTCAAACTCTGCCTCCACTGCTCATTAGGTATATGATCTTGAGCAGGGAAGTTCTTTAAACCTCAGTTTCTTCATCTGTAAATGGGGATATTACCTCCCCCACACATATATTGTCAGGAACACATGAGTTAATACATGCAAAGCAGTTACAACTGCTGTTGTAGCTGTGGCTGTTACAGAGTAAGCACTCACTAAATGTTAGCTGCTGCTATTATTATCACTGTTACACAGTTTCACAAGTGGCAGAGTGCACAGTTGACAAGATTCACTTTGTCCATCTCAAAAATTTCACCATGAATGTATCCTCCCAGTTCACAAACTGACGAAAACACCTTGTCTGGTTAGAGACTTCCAAACAAGGGCTATTTTGAGGCATTGGGACCCAGCCTATGAAGGGGAATTTGATATTTCTGTTACTGTATTATTTTATGACTATGCAGTGTTCTATAGAAAGTAGAGATCTTGGAACAAGTATTACTGCAATGTATTTAATAGCAGAGACTAAATTCTCCAAGGTTTAGTCATATGATTTTGTTTCTTCAATGCCTTTGACAAATGATTACCTACTAAAAGTAGGAATTATTTTAGCAAACAATCAGCAGCTTTGCCATGGTTAGCAGAGTCCTGTGTGAACGTCTGAGGCTGGTCCCTGCAGTCTCTCTGGGTTGGCCGTGTTTGTTTTGAGATGACTCAGGCTAGAAGTGGGGTGGAGAAGGGAGCAGGAGGGGGTACCACAATGAGTGGCGGCAGGAGGGACCACACTTGTTTGGCATTGCTTCTCTTTGGTCATGTGACAACTGGCTGAAGGACTGATACTGGTAGCTGCTGCCCCCTTCTCTCTCCTTGCTTCTGGGTCTCTTCTCCCACCATTCCTGGCCCATTAATTCTCATAAAGCAAAGGAACTGGGACACTTCCTTGCTCAGGAGCCTCCAGTGGCTCTGTGTTATCTCAAAGTAATGTCCAGACTCTTCTATCTCTTCCTCGGAGCTATCCAGAAGCCGGCTATGCTCTCACTAGCCTCATCTCTGGGATGCACACACAAGGCTCTTTCTACCCCGTGAGAGGACCCCTTCTGGTCTTCCCAAATGCTTCTCCCCCAGAGCTCTTCTTTTAGTCACTTCTTGAGCCTCAGAGGTGTCCTCATTGACAGACTCTGACCCACCACACACCACGTGCATTATCATCTAGATCCCAAACATAACATGTTCCCACCACTGCCTGACTTTGCTTAAGAATACTGTAGCTTTTCCTGGAATCACATACTTGGTTTTTTTTTCTCCCTAACTCTCATTCTTTAAGATTCAGCTTCACCTCATTTTCCCTGGCCTTTTCCAGAAAAGTTAGTCATTTCTTTCTCCTATTATTGCATCTGCTACATTGTATTACACGATTATTCACACTGTATTGTAACTCTTTCTTGATTGAATGATCCTCTAGGGCTTCTACAGGTTATGATAAATTTATGGTTTTACTCAATGACCCATGATTTATTGGCAGACCTATTCAAATTTATCAAGAAAACACCTCTGGGGAGGTGGGGGGATTTTCTAATAAACTTCTTACTGGACCAGCTTTCCCTGGGCCTCTTTCTGTGTGCACGGACCCATTCCACACATCTCTCTACCCTTCGCAATGTCAGGTTGATGAATAGCTGCAATGGAAGGAACACCAAGCTGAGAATCAGGGGCCAGAACTCTCACAAACCTCTGCCTTAGCTGGGTAGCCTCAGGCAAATTACTTCTGTGGGCCGCAGTTTCCCTACCCACAGAATATGATGGCCAGATTGGACAATCTAGCTCTGTGACTTTAAAATTGTTTGGTCTGAGAGTGACTCGAACAGAATCTGAAAATGAATCTCTGCAAGTGCTGTCTCAAAATGATCTCAATGCAGCTCCAGAGGGTCACTGAATCCAAGCAGCAAGAGTGCCCAGGTGCCCCTTAGGAGGGCGTAGAGGTCCTGGCCCATGATTCTGGCGACTCCTTGACAAGTCAGACTTCACTGACAGCTGGCCCCATGATCTGCTCTCTGTGGATCAAATCACCATCTGTGGCTTTTCCCCTTCTCTAATTTATCCACAGCCCTCTCTCTCAATCAAAACAAATCGTTTTTCAAGGCTCTGATGTTGCCATTTATCCCTGTGGTAAGCATTGCTCCCTCGAGGGGCTGTAACTGACCGTGTTATCAAGGACCCCTGGCTGAGGAGCAAAGATGCTTTCTTAGAAAGTACTGGCCCTAGGGCCGGCCCGGTGGTGCACTGCTACAGTGCGACGCTTGGGAGCGCGACGGTGCTCCCGCCGAGGGTTCAGATCCCACATACAGACCGGTTCCCGCTCACTGGCTGAGCGAGGGGTGGGCGCAGCACTGAGGGTTGCGATCCCATTGCCGGTCCCGGTCCGGTACGGGCACGACACTGAGGGTTGCAGTCCGTTGCCGGACACGAAAAAAGACAAAAAGGAAAAAAACAAAAAAAAAGGAAGTACTGGCCCTATTGGGAATGAGAATCCCACACACATGTGTCAACACCTCTCGGAAGTGACGCATCTCTCTGGTGGAATTCCCTCCCTTGCTGGAAATCTGCTCATGCAAATGCATTCATCTGAAGGGGATTTCTGTTTGGATTTTTACTTTTGTCAACCAAGAAAAAGTCTCTGTTGTTTGGAGAGCCATGTATTTAAGCAGACATTCATTTATTTGGTCAACAATGACTGTTAAGTCTTCTCGGTATACTGGGTGTAGGTCTTCAAGATGCCACGGTAAGGAAGAGACACACAGTGTCTGCCCTTTAGGCTCTTGAATTTGAGTGGGGATGGCAGATAATAAAACAAGCGATAACAATAAAAACTGTTAAGGATTATGATAGGGGAAATATAGGGTGCTGCCAGAAAAATGTTTAGCAGGGATACCTTAGCTAGTCTGGAGAAAGTCACTGAAGACTTTCTGGGGGAAATGATCTCCCCCAGAGAGGCCCCATGGGATAAGCAGGAGTTGTCCAGAGCAAGAGGACATAGAAGAATAAGCCAAGGGGTGGGAACAGGATGTGCAAAGGCTTTGGTGTGGGAGGGGGGCAAGAAACAGGTCTGTGGGACTGAGGGACTACTATGTGACTGGTGCTGAAAGCACAGACGGGGGCCTGGTGAGCAATGAGGCTTGATGGGCGGTCAGGGACCCCAGCCTGAGGGGCTAGCCAATGATTATCAAAGTAAGTGCACAGTGACATGATCTTGGGTTGTGCTATATGTGGGAACTATGAAAGATGAATCTGCTATTTAATAGAATTTCAGACATGGAAGAAAATATGGGATGCTAGCTACTCCAATCCCATCTTTTGTAAATGAATAACTGAAACTCAGAGACTGTGACTTGTCCAAGGTCACTCAGTCTCTTAGCGACACAGAGAGAGCCATGAATTGGGGCTCTGATATTTTAATAATGTGTGCTGATAAACTGGCTATCAATCAAACAAATGAAAAACAAACATGATTTGTAGCATTTGCTAATTTGTGGGGTGTAAATACTCTCTCTGGGGCCAATTTCAAGCTCCCGTGCTTAATAGCCAGCTCACAAAATTCCTGAAAATTGAACAGTCTGCTCTTGTGCGCTGGTATGAGCTAGCACCCAGTGGGAAAGCTGGTGGCGCATAGCTATCTCTTCCCAACTCCACGTTCAGCCAAAGTATATTGGTAAATTTGAAATCAGCCATGGTGGGAGTATTTATACCATGGGCACAGCAACCACTGCAGATGAAGGTTTTCTCCCCACTGAAGAGCCATTGTTAAGCATTTACCAGTACAGCACTGGAGTACACTCTTCACTGAACAGTAGTCAGAAGCATTCCAGAACGTGACCAGTCCTACACAGTGTTACTTTACATCTCTGGTCTTGATTTCCTCATCTGGAGAGTAGGAATAATGTCATAGATCAACAAATTAAAGACACTTTTGATTTTAAGAAACACCATTGTTTTAATTTAAACGTTTTAGTTTTAGATTTACAGAAAAGTTGCAAAGAGAGTTTGCATACACCTCCCATCCACCTTCTCCTGTTGTGAATATCTTATGTAAGTATGGTATATTTGTCACAATTAATGAGCCACTATTGAGACATTGTTATTAACTAAATCCATACTTTATTCAGATTTCCTAAGTTTTTACCTAATTTTTTTTTCTTTTTCTTTTGGTCTCAGGATCCCATTTAAAATATTACATTACCTTAGTAGTCATGTCTCCTTAGTCTCCTCTTGGCTATGACAGTTTCTCAGATTTTCCTTGTTTTGATGACCCTAACAATTCGAGGGGTACTGGTCAGGTATTTTGTGGAATATCTCTCAGCTGGGATTTGTTTGATGTCTTTCTCACAATTACACTGTGCTAATGGATTTTGGGAGGAGGCCACAGAGTTATACCATTTTCATCACATCGTGTCACGAGGGGTACTGGTCAGGTATTTTGTGGAATATCTCTCAGCTGGGATTTGTTTGATGTCTTTCTCACAATTAGACTGTGCTAATGGATTTTGGGAGGAGGCCACAGAGTTATACCATTTTCATCACATCGTGTCAGGGGTGTGTGCTACCAAATGATATTTTTGGTGTTGACCTTGATTACCTGGCTGATCAAGGGTTTGCCACATTTCTCCACAGTAAAGTTACTCTCTAACTCCTTCTCTTTGCATACTTTACTCTTTGGAAGGAAATCACCGTACGTAGCCCACACTTAAGTAGCAGGGAGTTATATTCCACCTCTTAGAGGGCCAAGCAGCTACATAAGTTATTTAGAATTCTGCAAGGGAGATTTGTCTCCTCCCCCCTTATTTATTCCTTTTCTCATGTATTGATATTACTATGGACTCACAGATATTTATTTTATACTTGGGGTTATAACCCAATACTACTTTGTTTATTTTGTTGCACAAGTTATTCCAGATCTGCTCAATGGGAAGTCTTTCATTTGGCTCCTGAGTCTCTTTGACATACTCCCATCAGTGTGTGGTGTGTTGTTTTGGTTTGAGCACTTCCTCACTTTCTGGCACTACAAAATGCTTCAGGCTCATCATGTGTGTTTCCTGTCCCAGTCCTAGAATCAGCCATTTTCCCAAGTATTCCTGGCTCCTTTCATTGGAGAATGGTAATAGAAACCAAGATCCGGGCTCCAGGTGTACTCATTGCTATTGAGGTGTCATTTCTTTTAGGCCCTCTCAAGTGACAGAGCAAGGAATTATATGTATACCAACAAATATCTATAAATATTTCTATTTGTAACCATCTGTGTCTATGTTTAGCTAAACATGAGCTCATACTGATGACTGCAGCTCTAATCTGCTACCACATGGATTATTCTAGCCTTCTCCCCTTGCTTATCTGTAAACTTGAACAGTGAGAAACCTGGCTCCCACCATCTATCATCCACTTACTTGTCATCTTAATTGTTCACTTCCAGTATACTTATACAAGTGTAGTGATATCAGAATTGTTAACCCATACTGCTGCGGGAAACAGTTGTATCAACTAGAGTACTGTATTAGTTTACTAGGGCTGCCATAACAAAATACCACTGGGTGGCTTAAAAAACAGAAACTTATTGTTTCATAGTTCTGGAGGCTAGATGTCCAAGATGAAGGTGACAGCACAGTTGGTTTTCTCTGAGGGGCATAATGGAAAGATCTGTTCCAGGCCAGGGAGGCTTACAGATGGCTGCCTTCTTGGTGTCTCTTCACATGATGGTGCTTCTGGACACATGCATACCTGGTGTCTTTCTGTGTGTCCTAATGTCCTCTTCTTATAAAGGTACCAGTTAGAGTGGATTAGGGCCCACCCTAATGGCCTTATTTTAATTTAGTGACCTTCTTAAAGACCCTAATTGCCAACAGTCACATTCTGAGGTGATCGGGATTAGGACTGCTACATTACAAATTTTGGGGGAAGACAGCTTAGCCCCTAACAAGTACAGTGCTTATGCACCGTTCTTACAGACTGTAGTAATTTTCAAAGTTACTTAGGCCAGCACCTTTTCCCCACTTTCTTCAATGAAATTGTTTCATAGATTTGTAATATACATAGATTATTTTGTCACATTTTGCATTCCATCCTGGGATTTCTCAACCCCTTAATAATTTTTTAAAATTTGCATGTATTAAGGTTCACTCTTTGTGCTGTAAAATTCTATGGGTTTTCACAGATGCATAGTGTCATGTATGACACCATTACAACATCCTATAGATAGTTGCATTGCCTAAAAAAGTTACCTGTGCTTCACCTGTTCAACCCTTTTCTCTTCTCCCAAGCCCCTGGTAACAACTTATCTTTTTACCAAGGCTATAATCTTGCCTTTTTCAGAATACCATGTAATTGGAATTAGACAGTATGTAACTTTTTCAGATTGACTTCTTTACCTGATAACATGTATTTACAACTTATTCATGTCATTTTGTTGCTTGACAGCTCATTTCTTCTTATTGCTGAATAATATTCCATTTTACGTATGTACCACAGATCGTTTATTTATTCACCTATTGAAGGACATCTTGTTTGCTTCCAGTTTTGGTGATTATGAATAAAGCTGCTATAAACATTTGCATGAAGATTTTGGTGTAAATATATGTTTTCAAATCAGCTTAGGTAAATACTTAGAAGAGTGTTCTGGATCGTATGGTAGACTATGCTAAGCTTTATTAGAAAATGCCAAACTGTCTTGCAAAGTCACTGAACTATTGTGCATCCCCATCAACAGTGAATGAGAGTTCCTGTTTTTCCACATCCTCTCCAGTAATTAGTACTGTGAGTTTTTGGATTTTAGCCATTCTAATAGCTGTTTAGTGGTATATCTTATTTGCCATCTGCATATCTTCTTCAGTGTCTTTTGCCCATTTTTTAATTTAGTTGTTTGTTTTCTTATTGTTGAGTTTTAAGGGTTCTTTGTGTATTTGGAATACAAGTCTTTTATCAGATATGTATTTTACAAATATTTTCTCCCAGTCTATGGCTTGTCTTTTTATCTTAATAGTATCTTTTGCAGAGCTGAAGTTCTTAATTTTAATAAAATCCAACTTATTGTTTTCTTTCACAGATTGTGCTTTGGTTGTTGTATATAAAAACTCATCATCAAACCCAAGGTCACCTAGATTTTCTCCTATGTATTCTTCTAAAAGTTTTATAGTTTAGTGTTTGATATTGAGTTAATATTTGTGGAAGGTGTAAAGTCTGTGTCTAGGTTTTTTTTGTTTTGTTTCATTTTGTTTTTAATATGAATGTCCAGTTGTTCAAGTACCATTTGTTGGTGAGACTGCCCTTTCCCCACTTCATTGCCTCTGTTCCATTGTCAGACATCAGTTGCTTATGTCAATGTGGGTCTATTTCTGAGCTGTTTGTTTTGCTCCATTGATCTTTGTGTCTATTCTCTCCCCAATACCATTCTGTCTTGATTACTGTAGCTTTATAGTAAATTTTGAAATTAGGTAGTGTGATTCCTTCAACTTTGTTCTTCTTCAGTATTGCGTTGGCTCTCCTAGGTCTTTTGTCTGTCCACATAAACTTTAGAATAAGTTTGCCGATATTTGTAAATTAGCTTCTTGGAATTTGGATCAGGATTTTATTGGATTTATATATTAAATTTAGGGAGAACTGACATCTTAACAATATTGAGCCTTCCAGTCCATGAACATTAAATATCTCTCCATTTATTTATCTTTTCTTGATTTCTTTCATAAAAGGTTTTCCACATACACATCCCATACATATTTTGTTAGATTTATACCTAAGTATTTAATTTTTTGTGTGCTATTGAAAATGGTATTGTTTTGTATTTCCTTGATGATTAGTGATGTTGAGCATTTTTTCATGTACCGTGTTGGCCATTTGTATGTCTTCCTTTGAAAAATATCTATTCAGTTCCTTTGCCCATTTTTTAATTGAGTTATTTATTGTTTTACTGTGTAATTGCTTGAGTTCCTTGTATTTTATGGATATTAATCCCTTGTCCAATGCATAGTTAGCAAAAATTTTCTCCTGCTCTGTAGGTTGTCATCTCACTCTGTTGATTGTTTCCTTTGCTGTGCAGAGGCTTTTTAGTTTGATATAGTCCCGTTTGTTTATTTTTTGTTGTTGTTGTTTATGCTTTCAGGCTCATGTTCATAAAGTCTGTGCCCAGACCTAGTTCCTGAAGTTTTTCACCTGTATTTTCCCTTAGTAATTTTACGGTTTCAGGTCTTATATTTAAGTCTTTAATCCATTTTTGAGTTGATTTTAGTATATGGTTAGAGATGCCTGTCTAGTTTCATTCTTCTGCACATACACATCCAATTTTCCCAACACCACTTATTGAAGAGGCGGTCTTTTTCCCCGTGTATGTTTTTGTTGCCTTTGTCAAATATCAGATGACTGTAAGCCTGAGGGGTGATTTCTGGGTTCTCTATTCTGCTGCACTGGTCTATTTTTATGCCAGTACCATGCTGTTTTGGTTACTATACTTTTATAGTATAATTTGAAAGTCAGGTAGTGTTATGCCAAAAAGACAGAGAATAACAAATGCTGGTGAGTATGTGGAGAGAAGGGAACGCTCCTACACTGTTGGTGGGACTGTAAATTAGTACAACCACTATGGAAAACAGTATGGAAGTTTTTCAAACAACTACAGATAGATCTTCCGTATGATCCAGGGTATATACCTACTTCTGGGTATATACCCAAAGAAATGAAAATCATCATGTCAAAGGGATACCTTCATTCCTATGCTCATTACAGTTCTGTTCACAATAGCCAAGATATGGAACCAACCTAAATGTCCATCAATGGATGATTGGATAAAGAAATTGTGGTATATATACACCATGGAATACTACTCTGCCATAAAAAAGAATGAAATTCTCCCATTTGCAACAACATGGATAAGCTTGGAGAAACTTACATTGAGTGAAATAAGCAAAGCACTGAGGGATAAATACCATCCGTACTCTCTCGTAAGTGGGAGCTAAGAGAGAAAGAAGGAAGGAAAGAAAGACCATGGTGGTGTGTTGGACTTGCAGAGGGAGAGAACATACCTAGGGATACAAAGTGGAGTGGGGAACGGGAATGGGAGGGAGGTCAGGGATAATTGGGGGGAAAATTGGGTGGGGGACACAGGGTATAATCACAATTTGTGTTAATGGGCATGCTACCAGTATGATCTGGCCATCACATCTTGGGCACAAGTGATGACAATTAGCTTCATACCCCATGAATATTCATAATCAATAAAAAATAAAAATAAAGAGAATAATGCTAAAAAAAAAAAAAGAAAAATGCTAAAAAAAAAAAAAGAAAAATGCTAAAAAAAAAAAAAGAAAAATGCTAAAAAAAAAAAAAGAAAAATGCTAAAAAAAAAAAAAGAAAAATGCTAAAAAAAAAAAAAGAAAAATGCTAAAAAAAAAAAAAGAAAAATGCTAAAAAAAAAAAAGAAAAAGGTACTGTTTTTTAATTTCAAGTTTCAATTGTTCATTGCTAGTATATAGGAAACTAGTTGACTTTTATATATTAACCTTGTATCCTGCAACTTTTCTGTACTTGCTTATTAATTCCAGGAGTCTTTTAGTCAATGACTTTGGATTTTCTACATAGACAATTATGTCATCTGTGAACAAAGACAGTTTTATTAATTCTTTCCCAATCTTTATATCTTTTCTTTACTTTTTTTCTTTTTTTATCACACTGTCTAGGACTTCCAGTACGATGTTGAATAGGAGTGGTGGAAGAGGACGTTCTTGTCTTGTTCCTGATCTTAGTGGGAAAGCATTCAGTTTCTGACCATTAAGTATGGTATTAGCTGTAAGTTTTTTGTAGTTGTTCTCGGTCAAGTTCAGGAAGTTCCTCTCTGTTCCTAGTTTCAGAGAATGTTTATCATGAATGGGCTTGGATTTTGTCAGACACTTTTTCTGCATCAATTGATATAATTATGTGATTTTTCTTTTTTAGGCTATTAATATAGTAGATAGATTATGTTGATTTTCAAGTGTCGAACCAGCCTTACATACCTAGAATAAATCCCTCTTGGTTATGGTATGAAATTCTTTTTATATATTGTTGGATTTGCTAATATTTTTTTGAGTAACTTTTGCATCTATGTTCATGAGAGATATTGGTCAGTAGTTTTTCTTTCTTGTAATGTCTTTGTCTGGTTTTAGCATTAGGGTAATGCTGGCCTAATTCAAAGAGTTAAAAAGTTTTGGGTTTTTTTTTTGTCTTTTTTCCGTGTCCGGCAACGGATCGCAACCCTCAGTGTTGCCCCCGTACCGGACCGGGGACCGGCAACGGGATCGCAAGCCTCGGTGTTGCTCCCGTGCCTCGCTCAGCCAGTGAGCGGGAACCGGTCTGTATGTGGGATCCGAACCCTTGGGCGGGAGCGCTGCCGCGCTTCCCAAGCGGTGCACTATCCAGTGCGCCACCGGGCCGGCCCAAAAAAGTTTTGTTTTTTATATTCTGGAACAGATTTTGAAGAATTGGTGCCATTTCTCCCTTAAGTATTTGACAGAATTCACCAGTGAAACTATCTGGGCTTTATGCTTTCCTTTTTGGAAGGTTATTAATTATTGATTCAATTTCTTTAATAAATAGAGGCCTATTCCGATTATCTATTCCTCCTTGGTAGTTTGTTTCTTTCAAGAAATTGGTCCATTTCATTTAGTTATCATATTTTGGGGCGTAGAGTTCTTCATAGTATTCCTTTATTACCTTTTAATGTCCATTTGATGACTAGTGATGACACCTCTTGCATTTCTAATATTGTAATTTGGGTCTTTATTTTCATTGTTAGCCTGGCTAGAGGCTTATTAATATTATTGATCTTTTCAAGGAACCAGATTATGGTTTCTTTGATTTTTCTCTATTATTTTTCTGTTTTTAATTTTATTGATTTATGCTCTAATTTTTATTATTTCTTTGTTTTTGCTTACTCTAGTTCTTTATTTTCTTGAGGTAGAAGCTTAGATTATTGATCTTGTCTTTCTTATTTTCTTTCATTTATTCATTTATTTTGTTGTTTTGTTTTGGTGGTTGGCCGGTGCAGGTATTCAAACCCTTGCCCTTGGTGTTAGAATCACACCCTACCGAGTGAGCTAACTGGCCAGCTCTTCTTTCTTATTTTCTAATGTATGCTTTCAATGCTATAAATTTTTCTGTAAACAATGCTTTTGCTGTATCCCACTAATTTTTTTTTTTCCTTTTTGTCTTTTTTACTGATCGGCAACGGGATCGCACCCCTCGGTGTTGTGCCCGCACCGCGCTCAGCCAGTGAGCGGGAACCGGTATCCACATGGGATCCGAACCCTCAGCGGGAGCGCCGCCACACTCCCAAGCGGCGCACTCTCCAGTGCGCCACCGGGCCGGCCCTGTATCCCACTAATTTTGATAAGTTGTATTTTCCTTTTAATTTAGTTCAAAATATTTAAAAATTTTTTTTAAGATTTCTTCTTTGACTCATATTACTTAGAAGTGTGTTCTTTAATCTCCAATTATTTAGAGGTTTCCACCTATTTTTCTCTTATCAATTTCTAGTGTAATTCCATTATGGTCTGAGAAAATTTTTTGTATCAGTTTCAGTTGTTTTAAATTTGTTGAGGCATTTTTTTGTGGCCCAGTGTGATCAGTGTTGATGAATGTTGCATGCAAGCTTGATAAAAATGTGTATTCTGATGTTGCTGGGTGGAGTATTTTGTAAATGTCAATTATATCGAGTTGATTCATAGTGCTGTTCAGGTCAACTATATCCTTATTAATTTTCTGCCTATTTGATCTATCACTGAAAGAGGACATTTGTCCATTTCACCCTTCAGTTCAATCCGTTTTTTTTTTTTTTTTTTTTTTTGTAACAGCTTTATTGAAATATAATTCATATACTATACAATTCACCCACTTAAAATGTACAAATCAATAGTTTTTAGTATATTCAGGCAGTTGTGCAACCATCACCACAATCAACTTTAGAATGTTTTTATTACACCAAGAAGAATTTCACTCTTTTTAACCATTAGCCCACTTTCTTCCTACTCCCTCACCCATAGTGGGCAACCACAAATTAATTTTATTTCTCTATAGATTTGCTTATTCTAGACATTTCATATAAATGGAATCATAAAATATATGATCTTTTGTGACTGGCTTTTTTTATTTAACATAACATTTTCAAGATTTATCCATCTTACAGTATGCGTCAGTACTTCATTTCTTTTTATGGCTGAATAATACAAGGTTACTTCAAAAAGGTCATGGAAAGATTGATTCTATCTTGCAATTCTACTTTTCCACAAACCTTTTGAAATAATGTCATATTTTATTGTATGAATATACCATATTTTCTTTACTCATTTATCAGTTAATGGACACTTGTTTTTACCTGCTGCTAGATATTAGTGTACAAGTTTTTGAATAGACGTAAGTTTTTATTTCTCTGGGGTATATACCTAGGAATGGACTTAGGTACTCTGGGGTATATACCTAGGGTCAAACGGTGATTCTATGTTGAACTATTTGAGAAACTGCTAGACTGTCTTCTGAAGTGGCTGCACCATTTTACATTCCCTCCAGCAACATATGAGGTTTCCAATTTCTCCACATTCCACATCCTCACCAACACTTGTCATTATCTGTCTTTCTTATTATATGAGTGTATCCAAGTGGATGTGATGTATATCCCACTGTGGTTATGAGTTCTGTCAGTTTTTGCCTCTATCATTTTTGACACTGTTAGGTGTATACCTGTTCAGGACTTTTAGATCATCTTGAAGAACTGACCTTTTATCATTATGTAATGCCCCTCATTATGCCTTATAATTTTCGTTGTTCTGAAGTCTGCTTTGTCTAAAATTAATACAGGCACTGCAACATTCTTTTGATCTCTGTTAGCATGGCATTTGTTTCTCCATACCTTTACTTTTAACCCGTATGAGTCTGTATATTTAAAGTGGGGTTTTTTGTAGACAACATATAGCTGGGTCTTGTGTTTCTTTGTTTGTCTTTGCCTGTTTGTTTTATTTTAATCCACTCTGACAATCTCTGTCTTTTAACTGGTGTTTTTAGGCCATTCACATGAGAAGTGATTATTGATATAGTTGGGCTAATATCCACCCTCTTTATAACTGTTTTTATTTACTACCTTTGTTCTTCATTTCCTCACCCCTTTCTGTTTATATTACTAAAAAAATTGCCAATTTTAATTGTAAGATACATCTTACCTTTGATTTTATTAAAATATAAAAAAGAAAAGTGTATTCTAGAATCTATAACATATGGTCACAGTACCTCCCTCACAGGGAGGCTTTGCAGCTTAAATAAAACAATGCATCAAGAACTTAGCACAGTACAGATTGAGCATCCCCAATCCAAAAATCTGAAATTTGAAATGCTCCCAAATCTGAAACTTTTTGATCATCTACACGATGCTCAAAGGGAATGCTCATTGGAGCATTTTGGATTTCAGATTTTCAAATTAGAGATGCTCAGCCCATACATATAATGCAACTGTTCCAAAATACAAAAAAAAAAAAAAATCTGAAATCCAAAACACTTCTGTTCCCAAGCATTTTAAATAAGGGATATTTGGTTTGGCAGTGAGCACTGGATATTAACCATTAATGTAATTACTGTATTAGGACTACCCAATTATGTTATGGACCTCACAGCTGATTTAGACACCCCAATCCCATCACTGCATCAAGGTTGGGAATAATTACTCTAAATACATTGCAATATAGTTTTGGGCTGCTTTGTTTGTAGTCATTTGCTGTGAGCATGTCCTCTTTGCGTGTTTGTTCTGTAGTCCACAATTAAATGCAGAACTCCGAAGTTAGGTAGCCTTGTGTTTAAATCCGGACCATCACTTACAGATGTATGGCCTTGGGGAGGTTTCTTTCTCTACTTTTTTTTTTTTTTTTTTTCCTTTTTGTCTTTTTTTCGTGTCCGGCAACGGATCACAACCCTTTCCCTCAAGAAAGCCCCTTTGTCATGCCTTATGATTCACCGAGAATTCTGATATGCTGGTATCAGTTTAAAATATATATATGATGAATTATAGCAATTATCTGGACTACTTAAGCCAAGAAAAAGGAAAGATTTGGAGAAAAAAGATTTGAGACCTTGATAATATATACTTAGGAATCCCTCTTCTCAAGATTATATGTTTTAGAAGATCCCGGGAAATCTGTCCCATTGGCCAATGCTGCTGAGGATATGCAAGGACAGTTCCATGAAGGCTTCCTAAGCAGCCCTCCACATGAATCATGCAGCTGGAGAACTGCTCCATTCAGTGTTCCCCTTGACCACAGTGTAGCCCAAGCCTCAGTCCTAGGCACGGGCAGGTTCTGTTTGGATAAGGTGGCAGGGAGGTAGTATTTCATAGTTATCAACTATCCAAAGCAGAACAAAGGCTCTAAGCTCAGCCTGTCACCTTGGACCCTTGCCAACTGGCCTTCCATGCTTCCATAGGGCCTGTTCCTGGACACTGATGCCCATCCTTCCAAGTTCCCATAAGGTAGTGTAGATGATTGATATTGGTGGGAATCTGAAAACCTAACTTAGTTTTTGCACATAAAAAAATAATGCGTATCCTTGAAAATTTAAATCCCTGGTGAAAAATTTTCACCTAATCTGTCTTGCCTAGAGATTTGAGCTAGCAAGTACATGGCTAGAAGACAAGCCAAGTGGTATAAAGAACTCAGAAGCCCCATTTTCCTGAATGTTCCCCAGCATTCTACAGTGAGGATCCCTTTATTACATGGGCATGCTTGTGTGTATACAACATGGTATCTCACTCTTGATGTACGACTTATCATTGAATGTTTAAGGCCAGATTTTAGAAGTATTTCTATGTGCATCAGTGCTTGCTTCAAAGCAAGTTTTGTGTGTGTGTGTGTGTGTGTGTGTCTGAATTATAAATCAGTATTTTAGATGGAAGTGAGACTCAGAGCTATAATTAGAATCTGCTTGGAGCCAGACGCGGGCTGATTTTGCCTTCTGTAATTAGCACCCCTTCACAGAGGACACCCTGGGGAACTCAGCTCAGGGAGAATGTTTCCACCTTTTGCCTTCTTTTCTTTTATCTTTGTATGTGACTCTTCATCTTTGTTTTTCTTTTCAGTATAAAACAAACAAAATTCCTTGCTATTAGAAACCTATGGTTCCTAGTGAACCAAAGGTCTAAAGTTTCAGAGGGAAAGAGCTTGCTTTATAATGTTACAGGAGACAGGAGGATTGGGGTGAGATTTTCCCAAAAGGGAGTGTGGGTAGGGATGTAGTGCTTGCTCAGCCTCGAAATGTTTCACTTTTGTTAGTCTTGTCTCACCAACGCAAATCTATAGCCTTTGTAGGTCGGAGACTATGACCCTCTCCTTCTCTCACATCCTCCAGGGTGCCCAGCCTAGGGCTGAGTAAGAGGTAAGCCTACTTCAGGGAAGATTTCCCCATTTGACAGGTGGGCACATTCCTCCATGATGGAGAATGTCAATTGAAAGTTGCTTTCTAGAACTTCTCACAGAGCAGTGTGCACAGGTCGGCCTGCCTTGCAACTATAAGCCACAAGATTCTAATCGAAAACATCCCCATGACTGGGTGGTAAGCAATTTGGTAACCAACCAGGTAACTGTGACCTGGTTGCTTTCCTCCTAGTTTCAGATAGAATAAGATGATTAAGAACAATGTGACAGGAGATTGGATTGCTGGTGAGGTAACCTGGTACTGTTGACACCCAGGAGCAATTGTGAAATACGAAGGCTGGGTTTCCCCACCTCATCCCACCCCACCCCACCCCACCCTACTATCTGCCCTTAACTGAAATCAACTGGGGCATTGAATTGATGGGATTTGGCCTGTGCTGACAACAGTACTAACCCCACAGCCTTCATGTGCTTGTCAGCCAAGTTCATGGTCTGTATGTTTGTCACCACTCTCTGCTGTGGTTGGCAAGATGCTCATTCCATAATCACAAATACTGCTGTTTCTGAGAAGCAGACCTAAACAAAGAGAAAAGCTCCTTGAAAGCCTGGCTAGAGAAATGTGAGGAGTAAAAACAGCCTATGCTGAAATTCAGGGAAGGAGAAATAGTAGCAAATGAGAATTCACATCAGCGGCTAGTTTCGGAGAGGGGAAAATGAAACTGTGGACAGCAGAAAGGCATCTCACTTGCAGGATCTAAAGAATTTTCTGGTAGTTTCTCTTGCTATTGTTTAAAGGGAAGCCAGCAGTAAAGAAAATTACAGGTCATATTTCATATAAGAAGGAACATAAAACAAAGGATGTTATCTTTAATAGCTAAGAACCTAGTTTGACATTTGAAGGAAAACGAAGAAAACAGTTGACTCTCAAAGTACTGCAGAATCTGCCAAATTAGCTCTTCTAGAAAGCATGTGAGTGCATAAGGGCTGGGAGTTTCTCAATTTTGCCATAAGGAAATAGAATGATTTTTTTAAGCAAACATACCAGAGTTTACACATCTGAATGAGTATCATCCTTTCCTTTAAGAGTCCTCGCAGAAGACTTCATTCTCAAGGCAAAAATACTGCTTTTACTTGGAATGTTTTTATATTCCTCTTAAGGATTTTATGTGAATAGTCTCTTTCGTGGCTAGTAGTCCTATTTTGGGAGTAAATATGATTTCTGAAAATCATTTTGTATAAAAAATAATGTGTGCATGGGCCGGCCCGGTGGCGTACTGCTACAGTGCGCCGCTTGAGAACGCGGTGGCGCTCCCGCCGAGGGTTCGGATCCCACATACAGACCGGCCGCTCACTGGCT
>NW_007727184.1:391369-395730 GCF_000696425.1 Galeopterus variegatus
TGGGCGCAACACCGAGGGTTGCGATCCCGTTGCCGGTCCCGGTCCGGTACGGGCGCGACACTGAGGGTTGCGATCCGTTGCCGGTCACGAAAAAAGACAATAAAAAGGAAAAAAATAAAAAAATAAAAAAATAATGTGTGCATATAAAGGGAAAACACTAGTTTTTCTGAAGGGCATTGAAATGATGGATTCAGAAAGAAACTCTACATGAGGGTCTGAAATCAAGTGGGCAGAAGCCTCAGTGCTCTCCAGGGCACCTTCTGGGGAACCCGGCATGCAATCTGGCTAGGCGATTCATACCTGTGAGCCAGCCTCGCCTAGGATGGGATCCTGGCTCCATTTGTGAATCTTAGGCCAGTTCTTTTTCTCTTCTGACCTTCCATTTTCTCATTTGAAAACTGGGATAGTAATGATACCTAATTCATGTGATCATTGTGAATATTAAATGAGGTAATGCTTGGAAAAACACATAGGAAGAGCTTTACACATAGTAATTGTTTATTAGTATTCCCTTATAATATCTTAACATGGAGCCAGGTATGTGGTAGGTAATCACTAAATATTTGTGGATTGGTTGCAAGTTTGTTGCTAAGGATGTCAGGTTTTGACTTGAAAGTACACCTGAGGGCTGGCTGGTTAGCTCAGTTGGTTAGAGCATGGTGAAGATAACACAAAGGTCCAGGGTTCAAGCTGTGTACAGGTCAGATGCCAAAAAAAAAAAAAGTACACCTGTATTTGTAGAGTGAGGTCATCTGAAGTTACTGCAGAAGGACTAGAAAAGCATTTCTAATCCTCAATCCTGTAAAAGTATCACAGAATGGCATTTGTTTACCTTTAAGTTCTACCCCAGCTCTAATAGTCTATGAAATCATGACGCTGAATTACATAAAACAATGGAATTAATGTGAACAATAAGAAAAAAATGTTGATAAGTAGCATGGATAATTGAAGAATAAACTGTCATAGACAAGTAACCCTGGAGGAACAGCTCAGAGGACAGTTTTGTGGAATTGCCAACTGGAGAGACTCCTCTGTGGTCTCATCATTTAAACTGATGACATAATTGTTTAATTTCAACATAAGAGGCATCACTGGGAGAAAACATCCCCGAAATTCTACACACAAAGAGGAGTGGGTTCTTGGATAGTTGTGGGACAGGGTAGGGAAAGAAATGTCCAAAGTTGGCCAAATCTTGTCATCTTTTTATAATGATCTCAAATTGGGAAAGAAGGTTTTCACAGCTTTGCAGAAAGTCTGAAAGAGAGAAGACTCATAGACACTGGGAATTGTGCCTACACTGCATCGACTGCAAAAGCCAGTCTGTTTCGGTATCATAAGCAGGGTGTTAAATATTATTTTTAAATGCAGAAACAAAGTAGAGTATGCTTTTCATGGAAAGCTTTGAAGTAACAAAAAAGAAAAATAGAGCTGAGGATATTTGATTATCACTGCATAATAGTTGACTTCAATAAGGAGGTTCTTCATGCCCTTCTGTAACCACAGAAGACAGCAAGAAGAAATGGACTTAAATTAAAGCCAAAGAGATGGAAGTCGAGGCATCAGGAAGACTTTCTTGCCCTTCTGGGGGATAAAGCGTAAGAATGAAAACCCCTAGTGATGGACAGGAGTAACTATGGAATCTGGAGGCTTAGGCATTGACCTGCCCAAAAGCAAGCCTGAAGCATTGACCCTGGGGAGCCTGGGGGCCTCTCAGAAAGCAGAGACTTGACCCAAGACCCTCTCATTCGAACAGCCTCACTGAATCTCAGCCTGTGACAGATGGAGCAAGAGTTCTATCTGGGGTGCTGCAGGCTAAACATGATAGGAGTAGAGTGAAGTGCAGGGACTCAGTTCCTAGAGGAAGAGACAAACAGCCCATGGAGGTTTCCTGTCTCTGGCTCCTTGGATTCATGGAGTCAACATGATAAAATTAGCAGAGCTAAGTAGGCAGATTTGCAGGTTTGGAGACATAATTGGTCCTGTTTTTCTCTAGTCTTGACCTAACTTGAGTTCACTGGGTATGTAATGGAAAAAAAACAACTAGCTTGATATAAAAATACAGGAAATGCCTGCAATCACTGCTGATTACAGTAGCAGCTTTCCTTCTGTTATTTTAGTGAAGAAGGAAAAAAAAAGAAAACAAAAAACAGGGTTTTTAGGGTATTTTTTTTTTCTTTCCTAAATGGTAGAAACAACGTGGGCTGTTCTTTTTAGCGCATTCTTTAGTGAAATGATGTCACTTAATCTTTATAAATAAGGGGGGTGGAAGACATTCAAATTCTTATCATAAATAAAATTTCTGTGAGTATAAAATACACACAAATGGTTCTAAGTATGGTTTATCGGCCCTAGGGGCTCATGTTTTTGGAATTTCTCCAATTTCTAATCTCTCCAGGCTGAACAGGATATATTTTGGTTTTAACATAGGATCTCCCTTTGCAGTACAGTCTGCATTAGCTTTAGGAGAGGTAACACTGTTTCCAGCAACTTCTTTCCCAGAAACCATCACTGTTTAGCTAGTGAAGACACACCTGCAAAGACCCTCTCAACCACTGGATTGAAGAGCATACATTGTACCAGCAGCAGCAGCAGAGAGAGAGAGAGAGAGAGAGAGAGAGACAGTGCTAGATTCTCACCAAATTGGACCTAGCAAGGACCACCCCACCCAGTTTGTTAGTGGCATTCATTTAACATATCTTAATTTTGGCTTCAGGATTCTCAATTCCTGTTGCTGGAAATTAGATAGAACTGTTAAAGTCCTTAATTATAATGTGTCTTTTAAAGTGTCACCTGGAGATTTGTTGGATTCTCCTAGCTTTCATTTGGTGGGTACCCTGGAAGTTGCAGCTGGGAGGCCTCTTGGATACCTGGGAGATGCTGTGCTCTGCCTGGTAAGCTGTGAGTTTCCTCTGTTCATACGGTTCTAGGAGATGCTGTCATTCTGGGCAACAGACTTAGAAACTCAGTTCCCCAGCATGGGCTCAGGTCAACTGAATTTGGTTCTTAAGTGGCAGCATTGTTTAGGAAGAAAAGCCCCAACTCAGGTTCCAACACTCATTGGCATAGTGTTTTCACCTCCCTGATGGGAACAGGTGATTGTTGATGTTCCTCCAGCACCGTGGTTCTCAACCACTGGTGGTGATTTTGCCCCCAGGGGACACTTGGTAGTGTCTAGAGACATTTGTGGTTGTTGAAACTTGGCGGGGGGGCAGTGGTGTGCTGGTTGCATCTAGTGGGTAGAGGCCAAGAATGCTGCTAAAAATTCTGCAATGTGCAGGATGGTCCCCCATGACAAAGAATTATCTAGCCTAAGATGTCAGTAGTTCTGAGGCTGAAAAGCTCTACTCCAGTTCTAAAGTCCTGTGATTATGTGACCCTGAGGTTTGGGGAGGTTGCGGTTCACAGGTCCCTTGTTTTGGCTAGTAAGGCTTATGCAGATTTCGCCATGGTCTTTGGGCAGAGTACAGCCAGATTTGCAGGTTTTTCAGGCCCTCAAGAAATTAGATCAAGATGATGTAGGCTTTTTGAACTCTTTTGAAGACAGGAGAAGGCTTAAGGGAGAGACTTCCATTTGTCATTTCATTTCCTTTCTCTACTCAACAAGTTTTTACAATTTATCTTCTCAGATTGTATTGAACTTTCTTTCAAAGGATACCACTGTGTTTGAAAAACCGGGGAGGGGGGAGTTCCTGTAAATATTAAGAAAGATATTTAATCTGTCCATACTGTAAAAACTGAAACAGTCTAAATATAATCCTCCTTTCTTATTAATGTATTACTATCAGTTTCCCACCACTTGAGGCCCTTATGTGTGTTCAAAATGAATATGTGACACTTGGCCTATATGATCAGAAAGACCATAAAATTTATTGCCTAAAAAAACATGGTATCCTTTTGAACTGCTTAGATCTGTTCTAAAACTAAAACCATTTCTTTCCAGATAAATTATGTTTCAAACAAAATAATTTTTTAACAAAAATGTCTTTTTACCATGTCAATTCTATCTAACCAGGGTATCTTAACATCTCCCACCCTTTCAGCATTCTTTATGGGGAGGTTTATGGCAGTAATGGTTTGGCGTTCTTGGGATTAAAAAGATACACAGGTAGACCATTTTCCTTTTCACATTGGTGCACCCATTGTAAAATAGACATTGCATTGTTTATGGCCTTTTGGGGCCAGGCGGCCTTGAATGTTTTATGGCATGAGGTCAGTCTGAGGAGGCACTATCTCCATGCTGTAAGATGGGCTCCACCCTGCACACTGAGAAAAGTTCCCTGGTTCTGTTCTCTCTGACATCAGAGTGCCCTGTGCAGTCACTCCCTGTCTTTGACATCCGTGTACCCACAAATGCCTGCTCA
>NW_007727184.1:396206-427878 GCF_000696425.1 Galeopterus variegatus
ACCATGTCAATAGCACATTTGGATTGAAAACACACAGGTGTGCTGTGTTTGAATGCATACCATCATGGTTTCATACACCTAAATGTGCACCGAAGTGATGCTCATGAATGATGCCTCTGTTCAGGAGCTGAGGTCTGATCATGAAAGAAAGACAGCACTAGTCTTTCTTGCCAGTCACCTTACTCAGTGAGAGGGCCTCTCCTGAATTGCTTTTTTGGGTAACTTAAAAGGAGCAAATCAGAGCAAGGGCAAAATCATTTATACTTGTCCCCCTCTTTTCTTTTCTATCCCCCCCCATTCCTCCATTCCTCACTCCCTCCTTTCTTTTTCTTTCTTTTTTCCTATTGAGATATAATAGGCCTACAGTCAAGTGCACAATTCATAGATGTTAATGAATTTGTACATGAATATACACCTATGTAACCCAAATGAAGATATAGAATATTTCCATGACCCCAGCAGGCTCTCTCATGCTCCTTCAAATCAGTACCACCCCCATCCCCAGGAGAGGTCACCAACATTCTCACTATAGATAAATTTTATATTTAGGTCTCTTTAAAGCCAATATTAGTGAAGAAATAGCCTAACTAGCCCTCACTGCATTCCTCTGACCTTGCCAGGTCTGGGTAGATAGATGAAGCTCCTCACTTTGATAATTATTATTAATTACTGAGGTGTTAAATTGGGCCTGGCAGTAAGTGTTTTCTGTATGTTCCCTTGGTAATATAGCCTGTGAGGTAGGTATGACTGTCCCTGTTTTATAGATGAAGAAACTGAGGCTTCAAGTTGTATCATGAAGTAAAAGGATCCAGTGGGCAGGGAGTGGAGGAGCAGCACTGGAACCTGGCTCTCTCTGACACCAACAGCTTGTCTTCTTTAGCACTGTGCCAACAAGCATTTGCCTCCATTGTAATAAGAAGAGTCCTAGTGAAGCCAAATGGTTTTTCATATAAAATTGAGTTCTGTGCCCCCTAGTGAAGTTTGAGAAAAGATTCTAGAAAACTTTACCAGACTACCTTGTCATTGGTCATTGTGGCAGTATTACTGCCCAGTGGCCATGGTTTTTGAAACCTCTCTCCGGAATGTATATTTAAAAAGAACATTTAGTTAAGTTCACTAGCAAAAATGGCCAGATACAAGGAAAGGAAAAGCTTCACAAAGGAAAATACTCAAGCCTTTTTTTTTTTTTTTTTTGTCTACACACTGCCTAAAGGAAACTCAGAGTAAAAAGATAAGCAAATCATACCCTTTCGTGTCTTAAATTATTGCTTTCAATTGTGGGACAGTAACTAGGAAGTAGTAAGGTTGAAATGAGGATCATTGAGATAATGAGGATAGAAGCATTTGGGAGAAGTCAAAAGCACACACAAAAGCAAGGAATTACTTTCATCGGGGAACAAATATTTGGCCTGTTTATTCTGAGAATCCTTAAGAATGCTGTTGTATCTTATAGATCAAAAGCAAATATAATGATTTTTATGTTATGATGTATCTTATTCCTTCTTCAGCTCTTAGGTGTTTAGTGGTAAGAATTAGTGCCTTTCCAAATGCAAAGAAATTAAGTTGCCAACAATGAATGAAGAAACAAATGTTTACGAGGCACATGACTGACTGAAGGAGAAGCAAATTCAGGCAAGGCTCTGTTCAAGTGATTGGCAGTGGTCAGGCAATTTCACCAAGGCATGCTAGTTTGAAAAGGATTTTTAAATGTTTGCTTCTTAATAAAGAAATGCTAGTGTTGAGCAGCTGACACTCTTCTTATTTCTGATTTTAATGGTGGTGGTGCCTCCTGAGACATAATAAGGAATATGATTAGACAACTATCTGTAGAGAATTTCCTTTTAAAGATTGTTCAATCTAATCAACCAATGTTAGTGTAAACAAGTCCCTCCTCCTCTATGAAGCCTTATTTGATCAGTTCCCTTGACCCTGCCTTATAACTTTATGTTCATTCTACAATCAGAGACCCATACTTCTGTTAAAAATAATCACATATATTCGTGGCTCTGCATTTATGTTCGAGCTTTTGGGTAGAGGAAAGAGATCATATTCTTTGTACCCAACACTTCATTCACTGATCAGCCTTCGACAAACTACAAACTCTTTACAGACTGGGAATGAGTCTTCTATCTCGTATATTCGTGGCTCTGCATTTATGCTCGAGCTTTTGGGTAGAGGAAAGAGATCATATTCTTTGTACCCAACACTTCACTCACTGATCAGCCTTCGACAAACTACAAACTCTTTACAGACTGGGAATGAGTCTTCTATCTCTCTGATCTTCCACTCCATCTGGCAAAGATCCTTACATAGTCAGTGCGGGGAATCATAAGGACGATGGTGTTGTATGGTTATAGAATATCAAGTCGCCCTAAACAATTAAAAATATTTCTCCACTAGCAACCTCCACTTCATTGGAATGGTGAATATGGTGAGTCTTGAAAGGAACTTTTATAGACAGTTAAATCTTATCTAGAAAAAGATGTCTCACTTGGACTATCTCACTGTGGCGCAAAGAAGGACACTTTGATAACTATTTGTAATGGCGTTTTACCTACTTCAGCTACTTATTGCCCTATAACTTTTGCTACTTTTTCTCTGTAGCAATTTCTCAAGTTCTTCACTGTCATGTTTAGTTATATATGTATATAAACTTTAAAAAATTGGATTTTAATTGATTTGCAATTACATTTATCTAAATATTAGTAGAAACATCTTTGGGGAGGATATGTGGGAAAATGGATTGATGATCAGTACAATAGTTCATTCATTCTGTAGAACTCAGCAACCTAAATTCTGATAAAAAGGAAAAAATAGGCATAGTGCCTATTGTATGGTTGACAAAGAGAATTGTTTGGTTTCTGATATTCTGTGCTTCTCTAGAAAGTTCTTTGGAACCAGCTGATAACAGTGAGTTTTGGGAAACATTTTAGGTAACAATTACTGGATTTACAATAAAAGCTTGAATTTGTGGGATTCAATTTATCTGGAAAAGAGGACTCTTTTCTGAATAGTATATTGGACCAGAGGTTGGCTCTTGCATGTAGGGCTTAGGGGGTCAACTTCCTGGATATGGTTAACTATATATAATCAGGCGGGAAATGAATTAGTCACTGACTTCATCTAGCCAAATGCAACTGACTGATGGAATTTTTCTGCTTTTCAGTGTCTTCAAATAATTCCCTTCTCTTAAATTCACACATGCCAATAAATATAGACTCAAAATAAAGAAATACCTTAACAGTATAGAGACATTTAGTATGTACCTAAGTAAGGACCCTCTGAGAAAAACAAGTGTTCAATCTATGACAGTGAATCATTCTGAATTCACATTAGGATTAAATAAACATGAAAATCAAAGTCCATTCCATCATACATGATTACTGCCATAACAACATGGAATGTGAATTAAAATTCAGTTGTACGTGTCTTCATTGTGTCTAAGTGAAGTACCTGTTTAAAATGATTAAAAATGATTCAAGACAAGTTAATCTGCTCAAACAACATGGCAGAAGTAAGCAGCAGGGTTGGGACTGCCAAGCCAGGGTACTAATGCCCCAACAGGTTGGTTCTTGTCAACTGGGTTCAAGCAGTGTTGTTTTATCAGCTTGGCATCCAAGCTGTGTCACAGGCAACACTGTTTCCAGAAGAAAGTTACTTAATGCATCTGTCTTTATTAAGTACTCCAAGGTACCTGTCTTGGAAGTTGACCCCTTTAGCCCACAGTGATCTCTGTGGATCTTCTCTTAGTCCCTGTGTTCACTCTTAGTCAGTCATCAGAAATTTATTAAGTGCCTACTACCACCCAGACACTGTGCAAGTTACTGTGGGGACAGAACAGTGAGCCAGACTCAGTCCCTTCGTCACTCTTTGTGGACCTCAGTGCTTAGTGGGGGCGTTCACACTTCCTTGTGATGAATACTATGGCAGGGGAGGTCCAGGTGCCCTGGGCCCCTTAGGAGGGGCACTGGGGAATCCATGCAAGCTGCCTGCAGGAAGTGATGGGAACTGGCAATGAAGAGAAGGAAGGAGTGTTACAGGCAGAGGGAGCAGTTTATGCAAAAGCCCGAAAGTGAACATTTCATGTTTATACCTTTTATTTGACATTTACTCAAACTTAAATGTACCTTTTCCATTTTAATACCAGATTAAAAGCCTTTTCCTGGTGGTAGTTTTCTCTTAGCATTCTTGTGCCTCCCCCACAGGACCTCACACAGAACCTGGCGTGTGGTAAGGGTTCAACACGTGTGAATCCCTCCCCTCTTCCCTGAGGATTCACACTGGAGGATGTGATCTGCTGTCACAGCCATTCCTGGGACTGGGGGGGAGGGGGGGACAGCCACAGCAACAGAGAGGCCAGTGGGCACTGGAGGCCAGGAGAGGGGCGCCGCCAAGGACAGGCAAGCATGAGCCGAGGAAAGGCTGCGGTAGTGAGACGTACCTCTGAGATTCACGGTTTTCTTAAGGCCCAGCACTAACAGCCTTATCCTAGATGAGCTCCTTTGAAATGTGGGTGTTGTTGAGGTTAAAAATTTAGAGTCAGTTAGTGCTATTTTAAGCCGCCTGCCCCTTAGCCTAGAAGTTGAGGAGCAAGTACGGAAAGAAGAGGCGCAAGGGCCAGAAAGCTGACAGATTTGGGCCTTCCTGGTTGGCTCTGCTGTGTCAGTTTCAATTCTTTATTTAGCTTCCAGTTTAAGTTCAAAATTGTTGATCCTTGTGCTGACAAAGTCAGTATTGGAATTTTCTCCACATATCACTAAAATCCTGGATTCTTAGAATCCTTTTAATACAGTGTCTCCCCACAATGATTCATCCAGGTTTTAATAATATGCTTAATGTTTTCTCTTACTTTGAAATTGGAGTGGAAACAGTTGTATACACTTTTTTGTGTGTTTTTTTTTAATAAAAGAGAGAGCGAGTGTGTACCTTCTCAACTGGCCTCTGATCCTAACCTCTCAGCTCCTGGATGGTCCTGGGTCATGTCAACATACATTGGGTGGCTAGTATCTGCCCCAGCCTTCTGGAGTGTGGAGGCCTGGTGCATTTGGTGAGGCTGGTTGTGCTGCCCTGACCACCTTCACAGTGTTGGTCTCTGCTCTCAACCAGTGCTGTGCCCAGAGTAGGTGAACATACATTGGGTGGCTAGTATCTGCCCCAGCCTTCTGGCGTGTGGAGGCCTGGTGCATTTGGTGAGGCTGGTTGTGCCGCCCTGACCACCTTCACAGTGTTGGTCTCTGCTCTCAACCAGTGCTGTGCCCAGAGTAGGTGACCAGCAGGTCTTTGTGATAAATGGATAATGGCTAGCAGGGCCTCTCTACTCTCAATGACAATGACCTGGCTCCCAAGATCTTTCCAAGTTTGCAAGTCTTTGACAGTGAGCGGCTGTCATCATGGCAGCCTGTTACCATCTAGGAGCAAGGGGTTTTCAGACTGGCCTAAGACTGGGGGTCTAGTCAGCATAGTAAGCATAGCTTTGGCTAACTTGAACAGAAAAGGAATTTGCTGGAAAGACATAGAGCAGCTCACAAATACCACAGGCAGCTGGAAAATCAATGGGAAAATGGGCAGGGATGTAGGAGGCTGGGTACAGCCATTCTTCTGAGACATAGCCATGTGAAACCACAGCCTGGTCAGCTCACAACCTCTTCACCTTGATGCCACTGCCTCAAAGTCACAGGAGTATGAAAATGGCCAAGTGTTGGTATCCCATGTGCTCCCACAACTCCCACACTGAGTCATGCCCCCATCCATGAGAAAGTCTGATACAGTGGGGAAGAACCAGGCACAGTCACAGTTCTGCAATTCCTAGGCTAATTGTTCATCTGATGGCCTTTCTACATTTTCTCATTCCGGTTTCTCCTTTGGATTTTTGTTGTTCTTATTTGCTGTTGTGTTGCTCCCCCACTTATAACATGGTCAGTCTGAGAAAGAGCAGATACTTAAATCTGTGTATGTGACAGACAGTGATTTTTTTTTTTTTTTTTTTTTTTGAGAGAGGTAAGAAACTAAGGGTTTAAAAGGTCAAGTTTGGAAATTGCTCATGAAGGGGAATTGGAGCTAATAACTGTCAAGCACCCACTCCATGTCAGGAACTGTTATAAACCCTCTCCATATTATCTCATTTAAGCATCACAGTGAGCTTTTGCAATGAGTATTGTTATCCCCACCTTACAGGGTAGGAACCTGAGGCTCAGAAGATTAAGTCACTGTATTCGTATATTGTTACTAATAAGTCAAAGTCAGAGTAATCCTCAAACTCTTGTCTATGAGACATCATATTCTCCTGTTCAGTCTCAGTCATCTTTGCCTTACAAATCCTTAAGTGACATCATGAAGTGCCGGACCTCCTTTTTTTTGGTCTCCGCTGGTGCCTCTCCTTGTGTCAGTGCAGTTGAGAGTCTGGCATGCCATCTGCACGGTGGCTGTGACTGCGGCTATAGAGAGTCAGCTGCTTTTGTGGCAGCCATGGCAATTGCGGTGGCTATGGTGGGCTGCCTGCGTGAAAATGGTGTTTATGTTGTTCTCTTTACCTGGTTGTGGATGGGTTTGGCTTCTTCCGACTCCGTGGCTCAGGACCCCAGCTAGGACCTGGGGCGGTGGCAGCAGCTTGCCTAGATGTGGCTGGGTTCAGCTTCCCCTAGGTCCACACCTTAGGACTCTAGCAGAGCCGAGGCATATTTTAATTTAGAAGGCATTCTATAAACCTCCCAACTGCTGCCCATTATCCCTCCCCTCCCTTTTATCCTCATTCTGCAACATTCATTTCTAGGTCACTAACTTGTTTGGCACTCTTATTTTGGCCAGCTGTTATTGAATGAGCCTAGTTAGCTCTCCTTACCTTATAGGAGGTATGAATATGAAGTAACACAAATTTTACAGCAAGTATATCCAAATTAATTGATATTCCAAATTAATGTCCTCTAGGGTGGTCATAATGGTAGAAAAGTATGGAATTCTTCCAAACATATTTGGAATTATCCAAGAATATAAGTTTTTTTCTCTTAGAACTGAGAAAAAAAGCACTTTAAATTAAAAACTATAGATGTTTGAAAAGTAACCTGTGCCCTTATGTATTACTTTATATAATTACATTTATGGAGAATGCTGTGCATACATTATATCATCAACCACTGATGAAGTTTCTGTTGTATTTTGGGAGTAGATCACTTCTTGAGAGGTTTTCAAGAGCATAGTAAATGACTAGTAAAAGAATTAATGCATAATATTAATGAATGTTAAAGCATGGTAGGTGATAAGCTAAACATTTAAAATGGTAAAGCTTGAAAGATTATTTGAAATGTTTCATTAGAATCAGTATTTTGGGGGCCGGCCCGTGGCTCACTCGGGAGTGTGGTGCTGATAACACCAAGGCCATGGGTTCGGATCCAATGTAGGGATGGCTGGTTCGCTCAATTTTCAAAAAAGAGCAGGTAAGGTTGTGGGTGTATATCTTAACAGCTGATCTCTGGCAATAAAAACTGACAGTCATAAACAGATTAGGAAATTAGCATTTGTTTAATTAACCTCTGTTAGGGACTGTTAGCCCATGAAAGTTTTCAAAAAAGAGCAGGTAAGGTTGTGGGTGTATATCTTAACAGCTGATCTCTGGCAATAAAAACTGACAGTCATCAACAGATTAGGAAATTAGCATTTGTTTAATTAACCTCTGTTAGGGACTGTTAGCCCATGAAAATAGTGAACTTTTTAAGCCGGATTAGATGACAGATTTTGCTTTTGCACACTCTTAAAGGATTTAAGAGTAATTGTTTTTGTTGTTGTTCTTGTTTTCATTTCTATTACCATAAACCGTTGGGCTGGTGAAAATAAATTGCAAAATTGGGAGAAACGAACAACATCAAATATAATCTAACTCACTTACAATTAAACTTTTGTTGATTCCATGTGATATGTACATGTGTTATACTGTATATACATATAGTATATAAAATACAAATATGTATATATAAATGATTATACTAAATATTCATTGCATATATTAATCATACTATATATGTTTTTGCATATATACTTTATTGCATGTGTACAAGGATACTTCAAAAAGTTCATGGAAAAATTTACATTATCTTTCAATTCTGCTTTTCCATGAATTTTATGAAGTACTCTTGTGTAAGGCAATGTATAACCCCCAACATCTCTCTCTATATATGGTATATGTTAATCATACTCTATACCTTATTATATTCAGTTGGCCTTCTGGACCTGTGGGTTCCACGTGCGTGAATTCAACCAACTGCAAATCGAAAATATTTGAAAAAAAATGGATGGTTGAATCTGTATTGAGCATGTATAGACTTTTTTTTTCTTGTTATTGTTTCCTAAACAGTACAGTATAACAGCTATTTCTATAAGCACTTACCTTGTATTAGGTATTATAAGTAATCTTAATATTTGAAAAAAAATGGATGGTTGAATCTGTATTGAGCATGTATAGACTTTTTTTTTCTTGTTATTGTTTCCTAAGCAGTACAGTATAACAGCTATTTCTATAAGCACTTACCTTGTATTAGGTATTATAAGTAATCTAGAGATGATTTAAAGTATATAGGAGGATATGCATAAGTTATATGCAAATACTATGCCATTTTATATCAGGGACATGAGCATCTGTGAATTTTGGTATCCTCGGGAGGTCCTGAAACCAATTCCCTATGGATACCAAGGGACGACTATATATGTACTTCACTTTTGGGGATTTGGCTATTATCTCTCTCTCTCCTAATTTCTTGGAAGGTCAGATAAACAACTTAACTTCAGCTTGGTGATATGGAACATTAGCATGAGTTACTCCGTATTGGTCTTTTGGGCCTAGAGCAAGCGCTTAGTCCAAACCAATAGCCTCCTATAAATTTTATTTAACATATGCATATAATAAGGTATATAGTATGATTAATATAATCTAGAGATGTAGCTACATGAGGGAGATGTTGAGAGTTATATGTTGCCTGGACACATCCTCACAGCACATGTCAACAGCCTTTTTAGTTTTTACAGAAGTTTCCATTTTGCTATAGCACTTGCTAAAATAAATTCACAAGTCATGATTTCTTTATTTCAGAATAGAATATTTAGAGAGGACTTATTTGTTATGGATTTGAACCACCAACAAATTCCACCTTCCTGGGAAGAATTTGGATGAAGCACTTGCTTTCTTGCTGAGAAGTATCCCTTTCACAGCCTTCATCACTCTGTCTCTACTTGATCTGGCTCATTTGCTGGCCAACTGACTTACCCCACACTAGCTTCATTAAAAACCAAGTTAAAATATGTACTCGACACAGGTAGAGATTGCTACTTGTCAAGGACCCTCAGGGAAGCTCAGGAATAATAAAACTATAAATGCTAGATGGAGGTCTGCTGTACTCGGTGTGTGTACCCCCTGGCCCTCAATATGCTTCCATGACCTGAATTGTATTTGAAAGAGACTTTGTTTAAAAATGATGTTGAACAGATCTGCACGTGGCTTGGCAGGGCCCATAGTTTGGGGGAGGGTGATTTTTAATGAGAAGGAAGTAAAGAAATATCCAGAGTACAGGCACCCCCTCAGATGGGGCAGTCAGATAGGAAGTAGCAGCCAGGAAGCTCTGGGCCTGGTGGGCTGTACGGAGAAGACAGGGCCCAGGAATACTGACCTACTTTTTGGGTTGGGACACCATTGCACTGTCTGACCTGCTCCTCAGACAGCCTAGGGTGGGCAGAGGAGGAGGAGAAGCTGCTAGATAATTCTTGGTTGGAAGACATGGAACTCCAGTGAGTTTTCTCCGAATGGGGTTCTTCCCACATGGGGACTGCCACTGCCTTGCGCAAGGGCACGTCTCCCAGTGTCCCTTGCAGAGTTATTGCTTTCTTTTGCTTTTTTCCCTGAGTGGAATTCCGGAAATTCCCTTCCTCTTTCTCATTGACAGGTTTGAGGTTTACAGTTTTTTTCTATAGTTCACTTTGCCAACCCTGGTACATAATACTTCTGTTGGTCTGGAAAGTCTTTTCTTGAAAAATACAACTACAGCTACTGCTACTACTATTACTAGTGATTATCATTTCTAAATTGGAGTCTCAAAGCATAAAAAGAAAAAATAAATATAAGTATGGTCAAGGCACTTTATTTCCCTGGGCCTCGGTTGGATAAACAGTTCTCTGAATCACTCAATTTGAGATGCCTTAGCAGCCTGTCCCTGACTGGCATGCCCTTTGGTTGAGATTCTTCCTCTTCCAAGGCTTCCCAGACACCACAGTCTCCTGAGTGTCCTCTCTGGCTGCTGTGTTGCAAGCGGTGGCCATTAAACATTTGGGTTTGCTTACAGACCAGCTCTAGCCCTCTTCTCACACTATACCCTCTTCTCAGACAATCTCACCACACTCATTGTTTTCACCAGCCCAAACCTCCACACACAACCACCTAGTCAGTTAGGTGTCTTCAAGGCACCTCAGACTCAGCAGGTGCAAGCTGAGCTGTGGCTCTATCCCTGCCCTCACTCCAAAACCTGGACCTGCTTGGCACATAGTAAATACTCAGTACTCATCAAATGGAGCAATGGAGGCTGTCTTTAGCTCTAATTGTCTTCATTTTCTAAACTCCACCAGAACGTGTCCTCCCTGCTGAAGAGGTGGAATCTTCTCAACCTGTCTCATTCTCGTGAGACTGTGCATCCTCCCGTCCATTAGCCATAGGACTGAGCCGTAAACACAGGTGTGGGTGTGAGCACAGTCCTGTGTCCCTTCTCACTGGCATATTTACATATACGCACACGCATTTGCACACACTCATGCGCGTGCACACATATTCCTCATCAGCTGAAAAACACCACACGGTCTAACAGCAAATTCCATGGCCAAATTAAACAAATACAAATGCAAAACTTATTTTTTAAGAATAATAAAATCTGTTTTCTGTCCCTTCAGAGGTCAGTTTGCTTTCAGCCCCCTGGCCTTGCCTCAGGCCTCTGATATCCTCCAAGCAACTTGGGTGACCCCCACTTCACAGGAAGACGTGCCTTCCCTACATCCCCTCAACTTGTGTGGAGTTCCATTTGCATTTCCTCAGCCCTTTATCCGAACTGGGGTGACCTACTAAGGGTTGACCACTCTCCTAGCACGTGACTCCTTATGTGGCTGGCCTTAGAAGATGTACGCTTCCTAGTTTTGGCAGCTTCTTGTTCTGACGAAGGAGCTTGAAGGCTGGTTTTCTGGCCTTCCTGTCTGGGAGTTCTGGGCCCTGCATCGGGTTCTGCAGTCCACTTCCGCCAGGCTCCAGGCCCGCCCCCAGAAAGGTTACTCTTGATCCTTTAGCTGGAGTGGCCCTTTCTGTGATGATGGCTGGACCACGAGCTGCAAATCACTGGGTCCAAAAGAGGCAAGACCAGCAGCCCTTGCCTTCTAAGGCAATGACTGTGTCCTGTTTGTTCCTCTGGTGTAAAACTTATCATCCCGAACACTCTGGCTTCACATCCATCTCTCCCTCCAGACCCCAAACCACTCCTTGATGACAGAGATTGTGTCTTCTCTCTCAGTGTCCTCAAAAGGCCTAGCACGAAAATGGACTCTGAGTAGAAACTCCATAAATACTGTGGAATTATTACATGACAGGGCCTGGAAGACAATGGATGTATTAGTAGTTACAATCATGCCATTAACTAGACTGTCACTAAATGGACTTACAGAGGTGCTGCCCATTATTTCACTCCCATGTTCAACAAACATTGAGTACCTGGCACTTTGCAGGGCTCTGGGGACCAAGCTGTGAACAGGCGAGTCCCTGCCCTTGTGGAGTTCATGTGAGGGAAACCAATAACACTCAAGGAAATGAAAAAGCAAAATAATTATAAATTGTGATCACAGATGTGAAGGAAATGACCAAGGTGCTGTGACTGTGATTAAAGTAAGGGCTGGGGGCAGGTGGTGGGCTGCTTTAGACACACGGCCAGGAGAGGCGCCTTCAAGGAAAGGGGATCGAGGAAGAGTGCAGAGTGACAGTGAGTCTGTTGCTTGGGGCTCCTCCTGAGTACAACGGGGAGGATGGATTGGAGGATGCAAGAGAAGGTCAGATTCAGCTGCCTCTCGTGGTTTTGGCCTTAGTTTTAATAGTTTTCAACAAAAATAAGTTTTAGTAGTTCCATATGTCATCTGGAAAGGTGCATTCGGGTCCTCTGGCTGCTGGGGCCACGATCCACAAATTCACCTCTCTACTCATTCATTCCTTCATCCCTTCAACCAGCAGGTATTGAGACACTAGGAGGCATCAGGCAGTTTGGGGACTCAGAGGCCCTGCCCTAGTGGAATGGTCCACTGTGGAAGACAGACACTCATGGTGGGGCCAGTGCCATCAGGGCAGGAGACAGGAAGCACCTGAAGGCCCCCAGGCCCCCGAACCCCCAGTTTGGATCAGGAGGGCATGTGGTGACAGATTAAGCTGGAATGCCAGGCTGGTGGAGACCCCAAAGGGCCTCCCATGCCATACTAAGAAGCATGCTCCTGGGCGCCATTGAAGAATATAAGCAGGAGGAGAGAGAGCATCATATGCTGTATATTTTGTATAAAAATGCCTGCTGGCAAAAGTTTGCTCCAGAGTGGAAAGGGGAACATTTGGTGTGCCACAGCCCAGGATTGCAAGTTCAGACTTCATGGGCTCCAGCTGCCTTTGCTTCCCATGATCTTAGACTGGAAGGGTCCTTGGGGATTAACCTACCCAGCCATCTTATCTCATTGAAGGACAGTAATGCTCAGAGAAGCATCTTGCTTGAGGTTACCTCTGTCCTTGGCTCTGGTCTGTACACTGAACCCCAAAATAGCCATTTTGGTGAGCATATTGATTGATGGCCTGGAGAGGAATGAGGGGACTAGGTGGAGTGTCATGGGGGCCAGGGCAGCTCATCCACATACTGGGGAAACAAGTCAATGCCTATTTCTCATCATCAGTGGGTCAGGATGTTACCCATGAACATTCAGGATAAGAATGGGCTTTCATTACTGTGGTTAAAAAAGTAATTGAACATAGTGCAATCAGATAAGTTATTCTACAGTGATTCCAAGTCTCAATGCCCAGGTACAGCCTCAGGCTGTTTATTTTGGCTGTAACTGGATGCTGTTTGACACCTCAGGTTTCCAGCTGTTGGTGTAGTGGCTGAAAGTCTGCTCTCCAGACAAGGGGCCATCTGTTTGGTCAAAATAGCATTGTCTAGCTTATCAGTTACATCTTGTAAACATGTTGCCATGAGTCAGAAACCACCACCTCAACAACAACCACTGTGTTCTCTATCCCACAAAAAGGGCAGGAGTGTGGATGCAATTTTTTTTTTTCTCCTCAAACAACATAGCAGAGTGGTTAAGAGCGTGGAAGTGGTGGCGAACAGGACCACTTTGTCACTCACTCATCACCTGTCTGCCCTGGGGTCAGTTAAATAACCCGTCAGACCCTTTTTTCTCATCTAGAAAATAGGGATAATAATAGTCCTACCAGCTTCATAGAGTATTTGTGGGATTAAATGAGATAATGAAAGTAAAAGATTTAACACTGAGCCTGGCATACAAAAGCATTCGGGGTTGTGCAGAGATGGGGAGGAAAGTAGTTATTATTTTGCTCCTATGAAAAGACTTGGAGAAGATTTTCCCTGCAGATTGGCCCAGATTCTGATTGACTCTCAGTCATCAGCACTCTGATGGAGAATTTTAAAAATCTGAAACAAATTATGCTTAGCTTGCCTTCATGTTTGGCCTAGGGTGTTCTCAGTGCCTCAGCATTCGTTCTTGAGAGTGATGGCTGCCCCAGAGAGTGCCAGTAGGGATGCCAGCTGGTCACCAGCATTTGCCACCATGTTGAGGGACAAACACTGTCTTTCTCTTGAGTATGTTGTTAAATGTATGAAGGTGTTTGGCAACATTTGCCAGAAAAGCCTCTATTCCAGTCTGATGAACCACAGTCATTCTCAAGACCCCACTATTTGTCCAAAAACAAGCAGAGTTTCTTCATAACCTCCCTGGAGGGCCTGCTGTCTGATGTGAAGTCATTTTTCTAATCTCTTATCTTCAAAGAACTGGAGGAATTTGCTGTCGTTTATGTGGCACTCAGGCCTGAGCTTTGTAGAATTACACACTGGGGGAACGAGGACATTACAAAGATGACTCAGGGGTGAAGAATACAGGGGCATACGGGTCTTCTTTTACAGCAATTTTTCAAGTAAAAGAACATTTTTTTTCCCCATTCTTTCTATAATAAGGGCCTCATGTGTGCCAACCCTTTGCTAAATGTTGTGTGGTTTACAGCAGAGTTTTCTGGCCCTTATTTTGGGGGAATCTACCATCAAATGGGAAAGTACAATTTTCTAAACTGGAATAAATGAGTTCCAATGAGACAGCTGAGGTGCAGTGTGAGGAAAACAGGATTCCACCGAACATCTGAAGCCCGGGTCCCAGCTTACTGCCCCCTCCCACATTTTTTGTCTATAAACTGGGAATGACAGTACTCACTGCTCAGGGCTGTTGTGGGCAATAGAAGAGATACTGTATGTGATAGCACACTGTGCTGCATGCTGGCAGCTGTCACGTGGATCCTGGTTAGTAACACTGTGCAGCCCCTCCCTCCGCGTGCCCTCTCCCCACTACCTTTGCCTTCTTCCCTGGGAAACTATACGTTTCCATGCATTCCATTCCCCAGTTCCGGGGTGGGAGGTAGGAATCCCACTGTTGTGGGGAGTAAAAGAGATACTGTATGTGATAACAAAGGGTGGGCTCAGGTCCTGAGAAGTTTGTTGCACGTCTGGAAGCTGTCACATGGATCCTGATTAGTAACACCTAGGTGGCCCCACCCCATCCCCCACTACCTGTACCTTCTCCCTGGGGGACTTTGTGTTTCCATGCCTGGTGTCACTCTGTTCCCTAGTGTATGTGGGTAGGTGGGGGGAGGGGGCGGGTAATCCCATGATTTTCTCACTGGGCTAAACCAAAAGTCTCAGTTGCTCTCTCTCTGTCTAGTGTCATTTTTCGCTTGCTCCTATATGCATATATGCATCATATGCATATATGTATATGTGTCATATTTTTCATTCCACAGCATCTATCTTGGTGGCTTATACACAATAGGAAGTATCTCTGTCTAGTGTCATTTTTCGCTTGCTCCTATATGCATATATGCGTCATATGCATATATGCATATGTGTCATATTTTTCATTCCACAGCATCTATCTTGGTGGCTTATACACAATAGGAAGTAACAAGTATTTTTCAAAAATAAAAGAGTTGTTAGGGATTGCCCTGCCTGAGGATGTTTATTTTTAGAAGTGATTGTTAGAGACCCATGGAGAAGGCAGAATTTCTTGGGTAACTTCCATCTAGAAGGCACTATGCTAGAACTTTCCTGTAGGTGACAACATTCAATCATGGCAATATTGTCCTCATTTAATAGATAAAGAAACTGAGTCTCAAAGATATTTTGGACCAGCCCAACATTATTCAGCTAGTAAGTAGCAGAGTTAGGATTCAAGAAGAGACACAACACGCAGGTGTCATATACCTAAACTATTATACACAGAATTAGATGCAAGCATAGCCACACCTTGCAGACAATTCTTAGAAGCCAACATATGTATTTCAAGTTATTCTAGACACATGGCTAGAGATATCAACAGTTGGTTTCTTGCCATATTAAAATTATTCTTCTATTAAAAGTAAAAGTATAATTTGACCTACCAGTGATCTCATGTCATCTCCCACAGATGTCCCTGACATTAAGCCCTTCTTTACATACCAGTTCTCCCTCAGTATTAAGTCATTTCCTCCCCACCTCTCAGCAAACTCATTTTAGGGGTCTTTATTTTTGCTCACAGATCCCTTTCCCTGTTCCCACCCCAATAAAGTGGTAAATACAGTTGGTCTTAGAAGTTAAACTTTTTTTTCCTCCTGAAACTAACTGCTAGGTCTTATTCCGTTTTTTCCTTAAATAGGTTTTATGCAATTTTTTTTTTAAGTACATTGTTTAGGGAATTTCCTTTCTTGACGTCTTCTGACTTTCTGGAAGAGATCTGCACTCCTACCCCAGGGGAGCCTTGGTTATACCATCCTGCCTCTAAATCAATCCATCCCTGTCAGCGGCTGTGACTTCTGGGTCTCTATGGTCCCCTTCTCACCACTTAGCCTTTTTTTCCCAGCCTAAAGGAATTTGAGTCCAAGCACCAAACAGAGGTTTCCAACTCATGTATCTTGCATTTTATCTAGAAGGTGGTCACAGACAGTCATGTGGGGAAGCTCAGACCAGCCTCTTCACAGCCATGTGGCCTCAGGCAAGTTACTTATCTTTTCTGAACCTCAGTTTCCTCATACATTTAGAAGGGTGGGTTGATGATGCCAAATGTTAGCAGAGGTGGTGTGGTCAGAATTTCTGTCTCCCAGGGATGAATGGCAGAGAATACTCCAGGAAACACACCCTTTCCTTACAGCTGGAACATGGCTCTGAAATCCCTATTTGGCTTAGTGATCTGGGCCAGGCCCTCTTGGAGCCTTGGTGACTGCTTAAGACTTAGATTCGAGCAGTAGTTGTTAACCAGAGGCCTCGCAAGGAACAATTGGCAATGTCTGGAGACAATTTTGGTTGTCACAACTGGAGGGAGGTACTAATAGCATCTAATGCATAGAGACCAGGGAAGCTACTAAACATTCCGCAATGTATAGATAGCCCCCCACAACAAAGAATTACCCAGACCCAGACACCAGTCTGGCCCCAATGTGCCGAGGTTCAGAAACCCTGGACTAGAGGACACCAAAGGTCCTGCTCCTTATCCTCTTATCCGCAGCACACATCCCATTCGGCCCCCTGGCAGTGGGAGGAGAAAGTTTAGTCCCATGTCTATTCTCACACATCTTCAGTCTAGTAGAGAGTAAAGTAGCCATCAGTCTGGGTGCCAAGTAACAAGGGCTATGGTGAACGCATTCTGGCTGAGGGGGAAATGATACAAGTGGCCCTCCTAAAATCAGGGACTACCCAAGATGCTCATTGTCACCATGATTACTTAGCATTGTTCTTGAGGGTCGAGTCAACACAATCAGACAAGAGAAATGAATTAGAAATACAAATACTGAAAAGGAGGTAAAATGATCATTGGTTGCACATGATTTGAAAGAATCCAGGAGAATCAACTGGAAACCTCCTTTACAAAAATAAAGAGAATTCAGTATGTGAAACCCCATTTACGATAGGAATTTAGAACATAAAGTAATAGCTTGGATTACTTAGAAGTGAATTCCATTGCAATTAACATATAAACCTCAAACAACAGTGTTATAAATAAGATACAAGTTTGTTTCTGTTTTATATGCAAGTTATCTGGAAGTGGTCAGTCCAGTGGTCATTCCTAGGGTTTGGTCCTTGTTTTCATGTTGAAAGTGGTTGCTAGGACTCCAGGCATTATATCCTCATTCAGACAACAGGATAGAGGAAGGAAAGAAAAAGGGGAGGAAGGCTCTTCCTTTTGAGGAGACTTCCACACATCTAATTGGCTAGAACATAGTCACAGAACCACACCCAACTCTAAGGCAGGCTTTTAATTCTACTTCATAGTTGCATGGCTATGTGTGTGACTCAAAAAGAAAAAAATCAACGTTCTCTTACAAAGGAAGAAAGTGAGAGTGGACAACCAACAATCTGCCATAAAATGTAACAAGAAATGTACAAGATCTATGTAAGAAAACTTTAAAATGCCCCTAAAAGACACAGATAAGACTTAAACAAATGGAACAACAAGCAATATGATTGGATAAGGAGACTCAACATCATTAAAATATCAATTCTTCCTGAGTTAATTTATAACTTTAAACACTTTCCCAATAAAAACATCACCAAGATTGTTTTTTAACTAGACATGATTCTAAAGTTCATATAGAAAAATTAACAAGCAAGAATATCCAGAAAATTTTGAAAAAGAAGAATAACAAAGGGACCAGCCCCATGGAATGTTAAAACATATTATAAGCCCAAGATAATTGAAAGAGTGTGATATAGAGAAATGTTATAGAATAAAGGGCACAGAAAAAAATCCAAGTGCATATGGGGATTTAGTACCAGTATTTGATAAATGCAATGTTTCAATCAGTTTGGAAAAGATGCACTATTCAACATCTGAAATTGGGACAACTTACTCGATGCTGTAGATGGGCTACCCGCCTCCCAACCCTATTGAAGCTTAAATCCCCACAGTAACTGTTGAGAGGGTGGGAAATCCTATTATGGTAATTGAAAGGTGGGGCCTTGAAGATGTGATTAGATTGCAGGACCATGCTGTAATAAATGGATTAAAAATGGCAGTCATGGGAGTGTTTTGGTGGGCTTTAAAAGGAGAGTGAATAAGTAGGTTTGTGTCTTTCTGCTATGCCATTTTCGCATTGTGATAGCCAGCCTTTGCCAGATGTGTTCCCTGGACTTTGGCCTTCCTAGCCTTTGAAACTGTAAGCAGTAAATTTTGTTTTCTTACAAATTGCCCAGTTATGGGTATTTTGCTATCAGCAACAGAAACAGACTAATATGTGACATATCTGGAAACAAGTAAGGTTGTATGTATACCTCACACCTTTTATAGAACAAATTCCAAGTACATCAAAGACTTACATTCATAAAATATAAGTATAGAAGTACTAGGAGAAACCTTGGGAGGAATGCCTTGTTAAAAGAAAAACTTTATTTTAAAAAATTTTTATTATTTTTTTATTTTACTTCTCAATATACATTGTAGTTGATTTTCATGCCCCTTTACCCGTTCCTCTCCATCCCCCCCACCCCCACATCATATCTGTTCACTTGACTTAAACAGTTCAAGGAATTTTTGTGGTTATTCTGTCTTCTTCCCCCCGCCCCCCCCCAAAAGAAAAACTTTAAACAAATTAAATTTAACAGAGTTTAATTGAGCAAAGAATGATTCTTGCATGGGGCAGCCGCAGAACCAGAATAGGTTCAGAGGGACTACAGGGCTGCCACATGGTTGGATAACATTTATGGACTAAAAAAGGAAAGTGACCTACAGAAAACAGAAGTGAGGTACAGAAACAGCTGGATTGGTTACAGCTGAGTGTTTGCCTTATTTAAATCTGGTTTGAAGAGCTGGCTGCCTGTGATTGGCTAAGAATCAGATACTTGTTACAAGAGTAGGTTACAGTCTGTTTACACATGGCGTTAGGTTACAGTTCACTATGTGTGGAGAAGCCTTTAGGCCAAACTTAATTTAACAGCCTTAATAACTTTGAAGTGGGTAAAGCCTTTCAAATTAATACATACAATCCACAAAGCACAAATAAAACATCAATTCAGTTACATAAATAATATCGGCATGGCAAAACCACCATAAGCAATGTCAAAAGTCAAATAATATACTGGGAATATTTGCAATTCTTATCCCACACAAATTTTGTTTCATAGAAAGAGCTCCTAAAAAAAAATCAATAAAAAACAAATGCCACACAAACACAAAAAAAGGGCAACAGAAAAAAAAAATAGATTCCTTTTAAATATATGAAAAAAATGCCCAAACTCACAGAGAAACTTAAGAATATGCTGAGATACTGTTTTCACCTATTAGAATACCAAAACTTGATAACACACCATGTTGGCAAGAAGAAGGGGAAGCAGGCATTATCATATATTGCTGATGGAAGTATAAATTGTTCAACCTCTAAGGAGGACAGTTTGACAACATCCATCAAAATTCATATTCTCATGGTATCTGATTCAGACATTTATTTTCTAGGAAATGTGCATGATTGCCTTAACACCCATGCAAAATGTCATATGTACAAGATTATTCACAGCAGCACTCTGTATAATAGCATGATAATGGAGGCATCCTAAATGTCCCTCAATAAATATGAATGTGATAGAGTATTATGCAGCCACAAAAAAGAATTAGGAGGCTTTTTATGTGCCAAGACAGCAAGATCTCCAATATATATCAAGTGAAAAGGTAAGGTCCAAAAGAGTGCATATGGTAAGCTTCCATTTAGTTAAAAGGAGGGAAATCAATACATGTTCACATTTTCTTATTTATGTATAAAGTGTGACCAAGAGAATACACAAGGAACGAATGAAAAGGAATTGCCTGTAGGGAAAGAAAGGGAATGGGTGCAGGAGGGAGAATTTTTACTGGATGCTCTTTCATACTTTTTGGTTTTTTGAATACATGGATATATTACCTATTGAAAAAAATTGAATGAAACTATTAATTGAATTGTAAAGGCTAGTCACATTGGCTTATGTATAGGAAAAGAGATTTTGGAGAAAGGAGAAAAGACCACCCATCTTGCCCTGCCAGCTGGACCTCAGGGTAGGTGAGGCTGGGAAACAGTGCCACCCCTCCTCCAGGGTGACCGAGAGGCCCCCTATTGAAGAGTCAGCACTAAAACCCACAGGTGGGAGAATCCTGGGTCAGGACTGAGGCTGGGAAACAGTGCCACCCCTCCTCCAGGGTGACCAAGAGGCCCCCTATTGAAGAGTCAGCACTAAAACCCACAGGTGGGAGAATCCTGGGTCAGGACTAGGAAGTGGGAAGTCAGGGATGCTGGGGCAGCGGCTCTGGTAAGGAGAAGGGAGGAAAACACCGAGGGAACCGCATGGCACAGCACTTGGCCAGCCTGCAGTGAGCACAATTTCAGTGGTACCCCTGCTCCTAGCAGCCTTCACCTCCTATCCCCCTGTAGGGAAGGACATTTCCCCGCCCCTAAGCAAGCATGGCCCTGGGCTTCCCTGACCCCTCCTGTCCACCGAGACCCTGCTCATGAACTGCTTTCCCCTGAGAACCCAGGACCAGCCAAGTTTGGTCCCAGAGGTGTGAGCACTTTTCTTTTTAATGAGACTGAAGACCCCCAGAGGAACAAAGTTCTAGCAATGGCCTTTCTGACTCCCAGGGTCTTTTGAGTCACACTTATCTTCTCTGTCATAAAGGAAAGGAGCATAAGTCACTAACTCCTCCTGGATTTAGTTTTGTGTGGGGAGTTAGAGTTTTTGAGAAATATAAACAATGGAGGGCGAATCGGAGGAAGTGACAGGGTTGAGATTTCAGGCATCCGTGGCAGGACAGTGGGGCCTCCCTTGGCCACAGCAGAGGGCAGCTGACTGTGTGCCACCTGCAGAACATGCTGGGCCGAGGTGGCCACACAGGGCCTTCAGCTGGAGGGGCTTCTTCCCTGGGGAGAAGCAAGAGTAGGAAGCCAAGGGACGGTGTGTGTCTGGGGCCAGTGCAGGAGCAGGCAAAGAGGAGCAGGAGGCAGAGAGAAATGAGACCTTCCACCTTCTCTTGCCCCCCGCTGAAAAGTGTAGGAACCCTGAGCAAAATGCAAGGCTGTGCTTGATGTGCCTGCAAATGCAGATTCCTGCAACTTGAGACACAAAAGAGGCGAGGCTCAGGCTGGTGTGGAGTCTTCTGAGTCTATCCCATTCATACAGAATTAGATTAGAGAAGGTGCTTCCTTTGACACAGCAAAGACTTTCCACAAGAGCGTTTGAGGGGTGGAATTGCGGGTATCTTATAAAGCTGGGGTTGGTGGCTGGCACTGGAAGAAGGCAACTGATGTGGAGGCAGGAAGGCAGTGGAGCACAACACATGGCAGGGGAGAGTGGCAGCTTTCATAGCAGGAGTTCCACCAAGCCCCCAAGCCTTAAAGAAGTCACTTACCTTCTTGCAGCTTCCATTGCCTTATTTTTGCAAGGGTGGCAGGCGAGTGTGCTCTTCCTAGCTCACAGCATTGTTCAGAATGTGACCACGGTTTGTAAACCACAAGGTGCTTTCCACAACGCAGAAGTGTTACTGTTGGCCCTTTCACCATTAGTATTGACATGTGATCATCGTGCCTGCCGGTGGGTCTCAGAAAAGCAACACTGGATGCTAGAGCGCCAGGGGGCATGTGACTTGGCGAGCCAGCAGCCAGCCCCCCAGTGACGTAATATCTGCAAGTGAGCAGGGAGGACACCCAGCTCCCTCTCACTCAGTTTCCTCATGGAGAAAGTGAATGTAACTATATGAAAAACCTTCTACTTTTACACACATTCTCTGAGTCTTTCAAACAAGCCTACAAGCCAGGAGTGTGTCATTCCAATTTGACAGATAAGGTAACAGACCAGGGCCATGCCACAGTGAGGGATGAAAATCCAGGCCTTCTGTGTCCCAGCCCAGGATTCATCTTATTGCTCTCCCACCCAGCCAGAGCTGAGCCTTGCCCATACACAGTGGCCAGCATGTGGGACAGGGAAACCTGGTCCCACTGGCTCCCTGTTGGTTGGGCTCACTGTTCATTCTGTAGTTCACGAACATTTGCTTAGAGCAGCACATTTTATGTGCTTTCTGTTTTTGCAAGAAGTCCCAGCTGTGAGCGGAAACAAGGTCATGGATATAAGGCAGGCAGGTCCTAAAGTGTTTCCTGCCCCACCTTTGCACTCTAGCCTAGATCCCTGACGATGGCTGGAGTTCAAGTCCAGATGCCAGCAAACTTATGAGCAAGGCCCCTCCTTCTCTCTGTGTGCAGGGGAATGGGCCTTCTTTGCAAGACCCCCCAGCCCAGAGTGGTCGCTGAGGGAGGCCCAGGGTGGGGAACCCTATTCAGACAGGTAGGGTTCTTCTACGGGGCCAGGCCTGGGGTTTCCAGCCTTGGTTGGCAGGGGAATTCTTACCCAGAAGACTAGATTTTATATAAGACCTTACACAGAACTCCAAAGTGTAAAACAGGCCATAAGGGAGCTGCAGTGGTCAAGGCCACATGCCCTCACGGCCCTCACTAGCTGCACAGAGCCATGTGGGCTCTGGAGGTCCAGGTTATGCAACCAACGTGCCTTTCTTCCTGCTCCCAAACCCTCCCCCACTCAGCTGCTTCCCCCTAGAAGACCGATCTTGCAAACGCATCATGCTTGTGCAGCAGGATGAGGCCCGTTGCTCTCAGCATGAATTCCAAACCTCTCTTCTTGGCATTCCAGGCTCTTTAAAGTTGGTTTCAACACACCCGTCTTGCCTCACCATTCACTGAGACCCAATTCTCTGGTCTCTTCACATCCTTTTTCTTCTTCCATATTGGCCTTTTCCTCCCTCCCACTTTCTCTCTTTATGGTCTAGCCAAACCTAACCTTCTATCCAAGCTTCTCTTGAGAGTCACTGCTTCCTGGAAGCCCTCACTGCCTACATCAGCTGTCCATGGTCTCCCTCTTTGAAACACAATAGCACACATGGTCAGTGCCCTATAAAGCAGCATCTATCTTTTAGGTGATTTTATCTGATTCATTGATGTTCATATGTGTCAGCCTGATCCCCCCAGCTGATCCCTATGGTTCATTCATGAAGGACAGGGGATAAGCCGCTTCTTTCTTTCATAGCAGGCTCTAAGTAGTATGAATTTCAGCACACTGTAGGGCTTCCCTAAGTAGCTACTGACTTTATTGAACTGCAGCAGTCTTGATATATGTAGCTTCCGGGGTTATGGAAGCTCCTTCCTCATGCTGAGGAGGATGGAGGCCCTGTTGGGGGTTGATCAGCATAAGAGAGAGCCCTTGGACTGAAGTTGGTTGCAGGCAGGTCAAGCCTCCTCCAGGACTTTCTTTTCTGGAGATTTCCCTAGGATGTGCACATCTCACCAACTTAAGAAAACCATGGCGGGGTAAGTGAAGCATTCACTGTATGGTTCTGGCCTGTCTTTCAGGGATTTGAAACTGGACAACATTCTTCTGGATGCAGAAGGTCACTGTAAGCTGGCTGACTTCGGGATGTGCAAGGAAGGAATTCTGAATGGTGTGACGACCACCACGTTCTGTGGGACCCCTGACTACATAGCTCCTGAGGTGAGATCCATGTGCAAAGGGCCACCTCTTCCTGGTGCCAGGGCTGAGGTAGTGGTCTAACCCCATGCCCTAAAGTCATCTAGAGGTGCTGGGGGAAGGCTCTGGGAAGCCAAGATGATTCTGAGAGGAGAAGAAAGAGGAAGGTAAAAGGTTTGCTGATTTTTCCACAAAGAAGTCGTGGTGATGGGGGAGAGGATGGGTGAACTGAGAGTAATAGGCTATTCCCCAAATCTGGGCAAGTCCTCACTGAACATCAATCTCCTGTCCCAGTCCAACACCAACAATAAAACTAGCACCAAGATTAATTTGTTAACTCGTATCATTGTTTTCATATCTAAAAAGTCAGAATGAAGGAGCATCACTGATAAAAGCACACAATAATGAACAAGGAGAGGAGGGTGTCCGTGCCTCATTATAAATAGAGACCAGAGGTGTTCCTTGTGAGCCTCACCAATGAGTTGCCTTTCGTGAAAGCTGTTGAGACTTTTTACTCATCATAAAGTGTTTGCGTTGAGTTCCTCCACATCAATCTTGCCCCGACTGAGAGATACCTAGTGTGATATAGTTCAGATTGACAACATGGCCTCTTACAGGTACTTAATCAAAATGATCTTGATGGTTCTGAGACATGCAAGATGGGAAGAAAGTACCAATCCCCATTAAACATTGCCCGTGGTAGATAAGTGTTAGTTAGCACATCTTATTGTGTTTCCTTTTAGTAGGCATTGTTTGAGCACCTGCTGGACACAAAGCAATGTGGGGATAAAGAATTGACTGGGACACTGGTCTCTCTCCTAAAGGAACTTTTGATCTAAAGGGAGTGACAGATAAGTAAACAACTAATTAAGCAGAATAAATAGGTATACAAAACAAGATAGTGTCCTTGGGGATCAAGAAACGCTTCTTGGAGCACGGGGATAAAGAATTGACTGGGACACTGGTCTCTCTCCTAAAGGAACTTTTGATCTAAAGGGAGTGACAGATAAGTAAACAACTAATTAAGCAAAATAAATAGGTATACAAAACAAGATAGTGTCCTTGGGGATCAAGAAACGCTTCTTGGAGCACCTGGTAATTGAATCAAATTGTAAAGAGTAAGGATTTCCTTTGGCAGTAGGGGTGTGGAGGGCACTCCTGAAAACGACAAGGAGGATTGGAATGAGGGTAGGACAGGGAAGATCAGTATCCCTGGGCTCTGCATCCTTTCAGAGCAGGGTCTGTTTCTAATCGGAGTACTCCCAGGATCCAGGACACAAATCAGGCTCTTAGTAATAGTCTATTGAATGAATGAATGATAATCTGTGACATTTCAACGTAAGCAAAGGCCAAGGGATGAAAACATCTTGGCCTTTTTTCAGGAAAGTTAAATAGTATAGCTAAAACATAGGACTTCTTAGTGCTCATATTAATGAACGAGGTTAGGATAAAGGACCAAGGAATGTAGGATCTGTGGACCCACTAAGGGTTCTGGTGGAGGAGGGTCCTGATCAGACCCGTCCCAGGAAGAAGACAGGCAACAGCAGTGCAGATCAGGAGGCAGAGAGAGAGGCACGGACAAGACAGGGAGGCCTGAAGAGGCTCTAGAGGTAAGGACGGTGAATAACAGGTAAATTCTCTGTGGAGCCTTTATCTTCTAAGAGACTGTAGAGCAGAGTACCAGTCTCTCTGCTAGTGAGTTCTTTTAGCAGGAATAGCAGGAATTCAGCCTTTAAGGAGAAATAAATGAAAGTGAGGGCCTTCAGTTGGGTTCTCCTTTTCCTTTCTTCCTCATTCAGTCTTTATCATCAGGATACTCACTTCCAGTCCCTCTGTGGGTTGGTGCCAGAGTCCTAGGGCTGACAGCCCATTGCAGTAGTTAAGGACCCAGCCCAAGACAAACATTCGCTTTACAAGGAACAAAACACCCACTCAGCTGTCATGAAAAGCAACCCATTGGTGAGACTTACAACGAATGACTCTGATCTCTGTATACAATGAAGCATGGAGGCAAGAAAGAGAGCACGCCGGGGGCCCTAAGACAGGAGCCGAGGGTCAACCCCCTCCACCCGGATGCAAGAGACGGAGCACTCCCGGGGTCCTAAGGCAGGAGCCGAGGGCCAGCCCGATCCGCCCGCCTGGACGCAGGAAAGACACAGAGCACGCCCGGGGTCCTAAGGTAGCAGCCGAGGGTCAGCCCGCTCCACCCGCATGGACGCGGGAAAGACACAGAGCACGCCCGGGGTCCTAAGGTAGCAGCCGAGGGTCAGTCCACTCCACCCGCATGGATGCAGGCATGACACAGCGCACGCCCGGGGTCCCCAGGGCCAGCCCGCTCTGCCCGCATGGATGCAGGCAAGACACAGAGCACGGCCGGGGTCCCCAGGGTCAGCCCGCTCTGCCCGCATGGATGCAGGCAAGACACAGAGCACTCCCGGGGTCCTAAGGTGTAGGAGCCGAGGGCCAGCCCGCTCCACCCGCATGGATGCAGGCATGACACAGCGCACGCCCGGGGTCCCCAGGGCCAGCCCGCTCCACCCGCATGGATGCAGGCATGACACAGCGCACGCCCGGGGTCCCCAGGGCCAGCCCGCTCCACCCGCATGGATGCAGGCAAGACACAGAGCACGGCCGGGGTCCCCAGGGCCAGCCCGCTCTGCCCACATGGATGCAGGCAAGACACAGAGCACTCCCTAAGGTAGGAGCCGAGGGCACGCCCGCCCCACCCCCGGATGCAGGCAAGAAATCGGGCACTCCCAGGGTCCTTAGGCGGGAGCAGAGGGCAGTATCCCTTGCCGGGAAACAGACATGTAGCACGTTGAAAATACCAGTTCCTCGTGGGAGTCCCACCACTGCCACCGCCATAGCCACGACTGCCGCAAAAGCAGCTCCGTGCCACAGCAGCAGCCACAGCTACCATGCAACGCAGGTGGCCCGCCAGACATGCCTAACTGCAGTGACACAAGGAGAGTCACCAGCGGAGACCAGAAAAAAGAGAGGAAGTCTCTCTCCTCAAAGCCCACTCCAGCGTAATAGAAGAAGCAACTGTTCTACCATGCCCTGCTTTATTTCCAATTTTAGTAACTCTGTCTTCTCTCTTTTTTCTTGGTCAGTCTAGATAAAGGTTTGCAAATTTTATCGACATTTTTAAAGAATAATAATAATAAGACTATTAAGCAGTCTACAAAGCATGATTGATGTAAATATTTTAATCAAATGTTCACTTTACAATTTATAATTGTAAGGTTAATGTTTATTAATTAACTTAATTGTTAATTAATAAACAATTATTTATAATTGCTAATTGTTATAATAGTTAATTGTTTATAATTCTTTTAGGGTATAATAATCTTTATATATATTCTATAACTTGTTAAATATGTAACTATCATTCATTTTTTTTGACAGACTTTGTTATGGGAGATAGAAATCAAGTTCAAAACTCATTTCTCATTATGATCTAAGTTTTTTTCCTTACTTTATTTCTTTTCTGCATCTCTTATGACAATTTTGAATTTTCTAATTCAGAAAATTAAGAACATTTTTGTTTTCAAGAGTTCATCATAATACATTTCTATATTATTAAATAAAATAAAATCATCAAACTCAAAAAAATAAAACAAAATAGATGAGGCATGGACGCTGTTCCTTCCTGCACTGTCCTGTGTGCCCACCATGCAGAATAATTGCTACACTAGAATAGCAAAGAATCCCTGGTCTTACTATAGGCAAAGTAATGTAGCTAATAAAGGTATCGCTGCCTTTATCAAGGCCTACTGGGAAAATGAAATGAAGTTATGCCTCTGAAGCACTGAGCACGGTGCCCGACCCACAGTGAGTGCTGGCTAAGTGGTGGCTCTACCATTATCATCATCATTGGGTTGCATCATGGGGTGGGTAAAACAGTCCTGAGAATTGAAATTTGAGGCCAGACTTGACCAGTAATGCCCCCATGTGACCTCGATGAAGTCACAGAACGTTTTTGAGTCTCAATTCATCTTTCAAATGAGAATCCTAATTCCTGCCCTACCCATCTCATCAAGCTGTTTTGAGAATCTAATGAGATTAGAGCATGGAATTGCTTCAGAGAGCATAAGCCTCTACTCAAATAGGAGAGGTTATGGGGCGTCGGGCTAACTCCGAAACCAGAGCCACTTTCTCAGGCACCGGCTGTGCCCCAGGGCTTCTCTTCCCACCATGTGCCCTTGGCTCACCCCCCTGACGCCCCCTCTCCTTTCTCCACACCTGGCCCCTGCTCCCAGGAAAAGCCACCAGCCCTGGACAACACTTCACATCATCAGGCCAGTGCTTGCTCTTCTCTTCTACCCCAGCTCTGCCCTCGGGTTGGCTGCCGTGCCAGGTGCCCTCCCATGGCGTGCGAATCCTTGTCCTTCTCACCAGCTCTATGCTGACAAGGTGCTTAGGAGGCAGATAATTAGGGCCAAGCCTAAAAGAGAATACGAAAGATGCCACCCCAAATGAGAATGCTGTGGAGGGGCCTGGGGAAGGGTGGGTAGGGCCGCTCTGCAGTTTTCACGGTGCACAGTCTGAGCACACACAGGCCACCTGGAAGCCATCTTCTCACCACACCGAAGAGGCACAGATCCCAGCTGTCCCACCTCCCCAGGGTTCGAGTGGCCACCTTAGCATCCAGAGCCCCCAAGCCTAGGAGAGAAGGGAACGTGTCCAGTAAGACGCACACAGTGGACACACATGCCAGCCTGTCATGAAGCACTGGCTGTCTCCTTAGTGATGGTATGGGATGGTCACCATGGTGGACTCAAAGGAATGCTGGAGCCCTTATCCAGCATATCTACAAAGGCACTGGTGCTTTGTAGATATCCTAGGGAGACAGCTGCCCATGAGAAAATAACTGAAACCTAGTAGTATGTGGAAAGTGCCTGCAAATCTTAGGAACAGGCAGGGGTCTTAGGATGTCAGAGGATAGCAAAAGAGCTGGGGAATTCCAGGAAAGCTTTCTGGAACAGATAGGTCATAACTATGACCTTGAAAGACAGAAACTGGTGGTAACATGATGAGCCAGATTGGGTGCTGGATTTTTCGAGGGAAGAGCTGGCTTTAACTTTGGAACAGGGTAGAATCACCGGCTCCTCAGGACAGTGGAGCCTACTGCCCTGATCTTACAGATACCCTGCAGTAAGCACTGGATCAAGAGATCAAAGGTGCTAACCAAACAGATTACCAGCACCAAATAATTTAGAGTGGGCTACATTTTCTCACAGTCCTTTACATTTCAAATTCAGAAAATTTCAGATAATTTCTAAACCATGCATATTTTTACTATGTTCAAATGCTTCTACCCAAGTCTTTTTGTGTAATCCCAAGCAATCTGTAACCTCTAGAAGGGTATTCTGTGTAGACCACAAAAAAATCAGATACTTGAGTTCAGCTTCCTCTTCCCTGGCCGCCTTGAAATCTGAGAACTAAATTGGAGCCTTGTCCTGGGCCTGAGAAGTCACCTGCCTGAGGTGTCCTGAGAGCTGAAATGACCTTCGCCTTTTGAGGGGGGTCTCAGAGTGTACCCCCCATTAAGGACATGCACTCCAGCCTTGCTCCTCCTCAACACTCTTCACTTTTTGGAATTCTTTATAGAATTACAGACCTGAAGAGATCATCTCATCCACTCTCTCATTTCTGAGCAGGACCATGCCTAATCACTCTCTGACTGATAAGAAGAGAAAATAATTGTGGAATGGGAATGTCGCTTCATGATCCCTTTCTTAGCACTGGGGACAGCTCATCTATTTCTCCTCTGAGCCCAACACACGTCATTGACTTGCTACATATTTTATATATATGTATAGGATATGTATTTGTACCTAATAGAAAAAAACTTGGATTTAATACCACCTTTCAATTGTATGGAGCTTTGTATTTTATGATATGCTTTTAAAATCGTCCACCTTAATTTTGTAAGATTAAGCTGAAAATCTTTTTTGTGTGTGTGGTGTCTGGCTGGTACAGGGATTCAAACCTATGATCTTGGTGTTATCAGCACCACACTCTCCCAAGTGAGCTAAACGGCCAGCCAAAGCTGAAAATCTGAGCCTCATTTGATAAATGAGGAAGTCAAGTGACTGGTTCAAGGTCACCTAGAAAATTTAGCAGCAGACTTGGGATGGAATATAAATATCTGGAAGGACTTCTATCTCCTAGTGTAACACAAGGCCATTGCTCCAGGAAAGTTAGGATAGGGGCAGTTGTTTGCTTTTGAAAGGTTCTGCAGCTTCTTGACTTTAGGTAGAATTTTTATGGTACATTGAAATTATGATTCGGATTGTAAAACTTCAGTCCTCGGACACTGTTCTGCGGGAAGCTGAGGGCACATAGTATTCAGTAGCATCGTGTGATGCATGCATTTAATCTCAGTGAATGCGACTCTCCACATTTGGCCAGAAGAAAAAAAAAAGAGAGAGAGAGAGAGGATAGATAAGACAAATGGCCATTGTCAGAGACAAAATACATCAGACAATCAAGGAAATGATCTGATTCTGGCTATTGCAATAGGGAGGACATTCATTAATGAGTATGGCCTCAAAGAAAAGGAAGGGGACCTGGGGTTTTAAAGAGGCAGGTAAAGGAGGGATTCATCAGTGAGTCTTATGGATCATGAGGAACGATGGAGATGGGTCTTTTCTTGGTATATGTAAGAGCACAATGGTCCCTTGTGGGTAGAACACAGAAGGGTGGGGCAGAATTATTACCTGTCATTTTCCTTCCTGGAGCACAGTGCTCAGGTCAATTCAATGTTGTCAACATTTAAAGAATATTGAGACTCAGCTCACCCTTCCACTCAGGCAGTGGGCACACCCCAGACCAAGTGCAAGACGGGAGACCTGAGCCTGCTGCACTCTCTGTCCCTCTTAGTCTGCACCTTGCTCCCGTGGCCTTGGTTTTAGTGTCAAAATGGGCTTTGTTTTTTTTTTTTAACATGGCCCTAAATGCAAGTCAGGAACTTGTCTGCTGCTCAAACAAACAGTGATTTGTTTCCTCTGGAGGACAGACTGTGGACAGTGACTTTGGAGAGATGATAGTGGGCCCCTAATACAGAGCCTCCCAAACTCAATTTTCACTGAATTTGCTGATTTAGAACTTCACTGTATGTGACACAGGGCTCCATCTTGGAGGAACAAGCTGGAAATGCAGACACAGGCTTCCCCATGGGCACTTATGGCACGGGTGTTATTGGGGATGGGAGTCTTTGGTGGTCTCTGACATTGCCTTTTTCCTGAACAGATCCTGCAGGAGTTGGAGTATGGCCCCTCAGTGGACTTGGGCACTTATGGCACGGGTGTTATTGGGGATGGGAGTCTTTGGTGGTCCCTGACATTGCCTTTTTCCTGAACAGATCCTGCAGGAGTTGGAGTATGGCCCCTCAGTGGACTGGTGGGCCCTGGGGGTGCTGATGTACGAGATGATGGCTGGGCAGCCCCCCTTTGAGGCTGACAATGAGGATGACCTATTTGAATCCATTCTCCATGACGACGTGCTGTACCCGGTCTGGCTCAGCAAGGAGGCCGTCAGCATCCTGAAAGCTGTGAGTCAGGGCCCCTCCCCACGGCTCTGCTCCCCGCCTGCTCCCCCCATGCACACCAGCGTGTGCACACACCCACACTCACACACACTCTCACACACACCCACACACTCACACATACCCTCACACTCATGTACACCCACACCTACACACACACTCATGCACACCCACACTCCATATTTACTCAGGCACACGCCCACACTCACACATCCACACACACACTCATGCACACACACACCCCCACACACACACACTTTTATCACTTTCTTTCTCCTCCCTCTGCTCAAGACTGAATGGGAAGAGTCGAGGACAGTCACCTGGGAGTTCAGGCATAGTT
>NW_007727184.1:428018-433250 GCF_000696425.1 Galeopterus variegatus
CTCCATATTTACTCAGGCACACGCCCACACTCACACACACTCTCACACACACCCACACACTCACACATACCCTCACACTCATGTACACTCACACATCCACACACACACTCATGCACACCCACACTCCATATTTACTCAGGCACACGCCCACACTCACACATCCACACACACACTCATGCACACACCCCCACACACACACACACTTTTATCACTTTCTTTCTCCTGCCTCTGCTCAAGACTGAATGGGAAGAGTCGAGGACAGTCACCTGGGAGTTCAGGCATAGTTTTGAGGACTGCTGCCAAGAACATGGGGCTCGGGATAAATTGCTCTTCTTGTGGGAAAGGGACAATACTTTGTGTTTCCTGAGATGGCATGCTGTGTACACCTGAGTCCTCCAGCATTCTGAGGACCTCTGAACTGTCATCACCTCTGCCACTCACTCTGAGTATTGGACGCTCCTTCTTATCTGCCACCAGTGACCCATCCTCATCCGGGGCCTGTGCTGGGGAAGAGCAAGGAGGGGAGAGAGGGCACTGCCCCCAGTGTCCACGATAGCCCTGCTGTGGCCCAATAGCCAATCAGAAAAGATCTTGTCCACTCAACACCCATGCAGCCATGCTGGACTCAGACATGTAATAGATAGACTGTCCCTGCCCCTATAAATAATCATCCCTCACGTGTGAGAACACTTTATGCTTTCTCAGCACAGCCACTTCTACAAGGTACTGCCACTTGTACTGTATCCAGTAAGTGACAGTACCTATCCCCTTTTGAAATCTGTGAAAGCTGAGGTGCAGGGATGTTAAGCAATCAGTTTGCGCAAGGTCACTCTGCTGGACCGCGGCAAGACTGGGTAACAGCCCAGGAACCTTGACTTCCAATCCTGGCTTCTTTCACCCATCAGAATGCCCCAAAGTTCAGTAGTTTGCATGCCACTTTCACAAAATTTGCCTTATTCAGTTACCCTCTGTACCATGATTTGCTTTTCTTGTTAATTTCATTGACTCCTGATATTTACTTAATTATGTGTATCTTACAAAGAAATTTTATATCACTATTATAGATAGAAAACCAGTATCACCCACTGTGATTAATTAACATAAGTCATCATATGAAAAATTTTGAAAGACCTAAAATCATTTTGTGGGTGTCTGGAGACCCATGTACTATATTTTGGGAAATGCTACATCAGAACATGTTACTCTTTTGTGCAGTTCTTTTTTTCTCTTTACTTCCCTCCTTCCCTCCCCTAATTTTTTCTCCCACTTCCTCATCTGTTTCCTTTTCTCTCCCACTCTCCCTCCCTCCCTCCCATTCATTAATTAAATAAACTACTGTTTATTGAGTACTTCCAACGTGCCAGGCATTGTGCTAGACGCTCAGTAAGCATTGAACATAAAGCCATCACCCTGCCTTGTGGAGCTCCCAATCCAGTGGGAGGTGAGCAATAAATAAAAAATACATCCATATGTACTAACAATTGGGAGAAGAGCAGCAAAGGAAGCAAATAGGGTGTTTCATTCCTACATTCATTTATTCAACAAACATTTATTGAGCATCTAGTATGTGCCAGGTGCTGGTGGTACAGTGAACAAAGTCTGTGCATACAGTCTCGCGACTGTGTATCACACTGAATAAAAATAAGTGCTGAAAAGACACAAAGGAGGGTAAGGAGACAAACAGGAAAAGAATGTTATGGGGGGTGCTGTAGAGTCTGGAAGGGCCTGTCCCATAAGGTGACATTGGAGCAGAAACCTGATCTAAGGGGAGTTTCAGGCAGGTGGCTACCAGGGGAAAGGGCATGTGGACAGAAGGAACAGCAAGTTCTGGAAAAAGTTTGGTGCCATGGAGAAACTGAAAGAAGCTCAGGGGAGAGTGGGGTGAAAGGAGGTTGGAGGGACAGATGGGGTATGATTATACATGGCTCCTTTGCCATCATGAGAGGTTGGACTCAGTTCTTAGTGCAGGGGAAGCCCTTGGAGATACTCAGGCAGGGGAGTGACCTGCCTCATACACTTAGTACACTTAGAAGACAGCTGTGGCTACGGGGGAGAGCATGGCCTGGAGGGTGGGCCTCCCTCCAGCCTCCAGTGGCCTCTGCCTTTGTCTCCAGCCAGTGAGGAGGTCTTGGGGGTACTAGTCTTATTTGGGGGTACTAGTTTATGCTACTTTCCAAATTAAGTGTGTGTTCTGGCCTGGGCCTCTTGCTGCAAGCTTGGGTTCTGCTACTTGTGGAAGTGACTCCTGTTGCACTTTCTGCCTCTGTTTCCTTGTCCCCCATCCCTCCTTGGAGCCTCGAAGCCCCACTCACTGGCTCAACTGAGCCCCTCTATGTTAAGCCCTCTCCGTCCTTGCTCTCTGGGACTTGGCCTTGGTCTCTTCTGGCATTCGGGTGGCTTCTTCTCCAACTCTTTTGCTGTCTCTCTTCCTGCCCCCCAAATGTGGACATTTTCAAGTGTTGGCTCAACAGCACTTTCTCAACAAGGCTTACTCTGTCCTGCCCCACCCTCTTTAAAAGTTAAAACTTCCTTATCCTGCTCAACTGATCCCTGGTAGCATTTTCTACTTTCTTTCTTTTTTTTTTAACTTTATTTTATCAGTATACAATATAGTTGATTTTCGTGTCCCTTTACCAATTCCTCCCTCTCCCTCCTCCCTCTGCCCCCTCCCACCCATCAACATCATATCTGTTCACTTGTCTTAACAAATTCATGGAATTGTGATTGTTATGTCTTCTTCCCCACCCCCCCATTTGTTTTTGTATTTATTTATTTATTTTCAGCTACCACAAATAAGTGAGGACATGTGGTATTTCTCTTTCTGTGCCTGACTTATTTCACTTAATATAATTTCCTCTAAGTCCATCCATGTTGCTGTGAATGGTAGTATTTCATTCTTTTTTATAGCAGAGTAGTATTCTGCTGTGTAGATATACCACAGTTTCCTTATTCACTCATCTGATGATGGACATTTGGGCTGGTTCCAACTCTTGGCTATTGTAAATAGTGCTGCAATAAACATTGGAAAACAGGTATCCCTTTGACATGATGATTTCCATTCCTCTGGGTATATTCCCAGCAGTGGGATAGCTGGGTCATATGGTAGATCTATCTGTAATTGTTTGAGGAACCTCCATACCATTTTCCATAAAGGCTGCACCATTCTGCATTCCCATCAACAGTGTAGGAGGGTTCCTTTTTCTCCACAACCTCTCCAGCACTTATCATTCTCAGTCTTTTGGATATTAGCCATCCTGACTGGAGTTAGATGGTATCTCACTGTGGTTTTTATTTGCATTTCCCGAATGCTGAGTGATGTTGAGCATTTTTTCATATGTCTGTTGGCCATTCATATATCTTCCTTTGAGAAATGGCTATTCAGCTCCTTTGCCCCTTTTTTAATTGGGTTATTTGTTTTTTTGCTGTAAAGTTGTTTGAGTTCCTTGTATATTCTGGATATTAATTCTTTGTCAGATGTATATTTTGCAAGTATTTTCTCCTACTCTGTTGATTGTCCTTTAACTCTGTTAATTGTTTTCCTTGCTGTGCAGAAGCTTTTTAGTTTGATATAATCACATTTGTTTATTTTTCCTTTGGTTGCCTGTGCTTTTGGGTCATATTCATGAAGTCTGTACCCAATCCTACTTCCTGGAGTGTTTCCCCTATGTTTTCTTTTAGGAGTTTTATTGTTTCAGGGTGTATATTTAATTCTGCAATCCATTTTGAGTTGATTTTGGTATATGGTGAAAGGTATAGATCTAGTTTCATCCAGTTTTCCCAGCACCATTTGCTGAAGAGGCAGTCTCTTCCCCAGTGTGTAGACGTGATGTCTTTGTCAAAGATCAGATGGCTGTAGGTGTATGGGTTGATTTCTGGATTCTCTATTATATTCCATTGATCCGTGTGTCTGTTTTTATGCCAGTACCATGCTATTTTGGTTATTATTGCTTTGTAGTATAGTTTAAAGTCAGGTAGTGTTGTGCCTCCAGCTTTTTTTTTTTTCCCCAGATTTTTTTTGCTCAGAATTGCTTTGGCTATGCGTGGTCTTCTGTTATTCCATATAAATGTTAGGATAGTTTTTTCCATTTCAGAGAAAAATGTCATTGGAATTTTGATGGGGATTGAATTGAATTTGTAGATCATTTTGGGTAGTATGGACATTTTTACAATGTTAATTCTTCCAATCCAAGAGCATGGGATATCTTTCCATCTTCTTGTGTCCTCTTTAATTTCTCTCAACAGTGGTTTGTAGTTTTCTTTGTAGAGATTTTTCACATCCTTGGTTAACTTTATTCCTAAGTATTTTATTTTTTTGGTGGCTAGTGTAAATGGGCTAGCTTTCTTGACTTCTTTTTCTGCATGTTCACTGTTGGAGTATAGAAATGCTACCAATTTTTTTTGTGTTGATTTTGTATCCTGCAACTTTGCTGATATCATATATCAACTCTAAGGGGTTTTTTGTAGAGGCTTTAGGCTATTTGATATATAGGATCATGTCATCTGCAAACAGGGACAGTTTGACTTCATCTTTTCCAATCTGGATGCCCTTTATTTCTTTCTCTTCTCTGATTGCTCTGGCTAGTACTTCCAACACTATGTTGAATAGGAGTGGTGAGAGTGGGCATCCTTGTCTAGCTCCTGTTCTTAAGGATATTGGGAGGATATTGGCAGTGGGATTATCATATATGGCTTTAGTTATGCTGAGATACTTTCCATCTATACCTAACTTGTAGAGAGTCTTTATCATGAACAAATGTTGAATTTTGTCAAATGTTTTTTCACCACCTATGGAGGTGATCATATGGTCTTTGTCTTTGATTTTGTTGATATGGTGTATCACATTTATTGATTTGCGTATGTTGAACCAACCTTGCATCCCTGGGATGAATCCCACTTGATCATGGTGTATAATTTTACATATGTGTTGCTGTATTCTGTTAGCTAGTATTTTATTGAGGATTTTTGCATCTATATTCGTCAAGGATATCGGCCTGTAGTTTTCTTTTTTTGTTGTATTTTTGTCTGGTTTTGGTATCAGGGTGATGTTTGTTTCATAGAATGAGTTTGGGAGAATGACCTCTGTTTTAATTTTTTGGAATAGTTTGTAGAGAATCAGTATCAATTCCTCTTTGAAGGTTTGGTAGAATTCTGCAGTGAACCCATCTGGTCCCAGGCTTTTCTTTGTTGGGAGCCTTCTGATAACAGCTTCAATCTCTTTCATTGTTATTGGTC
>NW_007727184.1:434468-462310 GCF_000696425.1 Galeopterus variegatus
TAGAGATTTTTCACATCCTTGGTTAACTTTATTCCTAAGTATTTTATTTTTTTGGTGGCTAGTGTAAATGGGCTAGCTTTCTTGACTTCTTTTTCTGCATGTTCACTGTTGGAGTATAGAAATGCTACCAATTTTTTTTGTGTTGATTTTGTATCCTGCAACTTTGCTGATATCATATATCAACTCTAAGGGGTTTTTTGTAGAGGCTTTAGGCTATTTGATATATAGGATCATGTCATCTGCAAACAGGGACAGTTTGACTTCATCTTTTCCAATCTGGATGCCCTTTATTTCTTTCTCTTCTCTGATTGCTCTGGCTAGTACTTCCAACACTATGTTGAATAGGAGTGGTGAGAGTGGGCATCCTTGTCTAGCTCCTGTTCTTAAGGATATTGGGAGGATATTGGCAGTGGGCTTATCATATATGGCTTTAGTTATGCTGAGATACTTTCCATCTATACCTAACTTGTAGAGAGTCTTTATCATGAACAAATGTTGAATTTTGTCAAATGTTTTTTCACCACCTATGGAGGTGATCATATGGTCTTTGTCTTTGATTTTGTTGATATGGTGTATCACATTTATTGATTTGCGTATGTTGAACCAACCTTGCATCCCTGGGATGAATCCCACTTGATCATGGTGTATAATTTTACATATGTGTTGCTGTATTCTGTTAGCTAGTATTTTATTGAGGATTTTTGCATCTATATTCGTCAAGGATATCGGCCTGTAGTTTTCTTTTTTTGTTGTATTTTTGTCTGGTTTTGGTATCAGGGTGATGTTTGTTTCATAGAATGAGTTTGGGAGAATGACCTCTGTTTTAATTTTTTGGAATAGTTTGTAGAGAATCAGTATCAATTCCTCTTTGAAGGTTTGGTAGAATTCTGCAGTGAACCCATCTGGTCCCAGGCTTTTCTTTGTTGGGAGCCTTCTGATAACAGCTTCAATCTCTTTCATTGTTATTGGTCTGTTCAGATTTTCTACATCTTCTTGGCTCAGTTTTGGTAGTTTGTGTGTGTCCAGAAATTTATCCATTTCCTCTAGATTTTCAAATTTGTTGGCATATAGTTGTTTATAGTAGTTTCTAATGATTTCTTGTATTTCTGAAGTGTCAGTTGTAATATCACCTTTTTCATTTCTAATTTTTGTTGTTTGGGTCTTCTCTCTTCTTTTTTTAATTAGCCTTGCTAATGGTTTGTCAATTTTATTTATCTTTTCAAAAAAACAACGTTTTGATTCATTGATCTTTTGTATCATTTTTTGGGTTTTAATTTCATTAAGTTCTGCTCTGATCTTGATTTCTTTCAGTCTGCTAACTTTGGGTTTAGATTGTTCTTGTTTTTCTAGTTCTTTAAGGTGAAGTGTTAGGTTGTTTACTTGCAATCTTTCCATTATTCTGAAGTAAGAATTTAATGTGATAAATTTCCCCCTTAGTACGGGCTTTGCAGTATCCCACAGGTTTTGGTATGATATATTATTATTTTCATTAGTTTCAATAAATTTTTTATTTCCTGTTTAATTTCTTCTTGGACCTATATGTCATTAAGTAGAATGCTGTTTAATTTCCATGTGTTTGTATAGTTTCCAGAGTTTCATTTGTTATTGATTTCCAACTTTAATCCATTGTGATCTGAAAAAATACATGAGATAATTTTAATTTTTTTGAATCTGTTGAGACTTGATTTATGACCTAACATATGATCTGTCTTGAAGAATGTTCCATGTGCTGGTAAGAAGAATGAATATTCTGAGGTTGGATGGAATGTTCTGTAGATATCTGCCAAGTCCAATTGGTCCAAAGTGTTGTTTAGATCTTGTGTTTCTCTGCTGGTTCTTTGCCTAGATGATCTGTCGAATATTGAGAGTGGGGTGTTCAGGTCCCCTGCTATTATGGTACTAGTGCCTATCTCATTCTTTAGGTCTAATAGTGTTTGCTTTATAAATCTGGCTGCTCCGACCTTGGGTGCATATATATTTGTGATTGTTATGTCTTCTTGATGGCTAAATCCTTTATCATTATATAGTGGCCTTCTTTATCTTTTTTTATAGTTTTTGGTTTAAAGTATATTTTATTAGATATAAGAATAGCTACTCTGGCTTGTTTTTCATTTCTATTTCCATGGTATATCTTTTTCCATCCTTTAACTCTTAGTCTATGTGTGTCTTTACAGGTGAGGTGAGGCTCTTGAAGGCAGCATATAGTTGGGTCCACCTTTTTAATCCAGTCAGTCAGTCTGTGTCTTTTGAGTGGTGAATTTAATCCTTTTACATTAAGAGTTGTTACTGAAAGGTGTTGATTTACTCCTACCATTTTATTGATTTTTGTTTGGGTGTCTTAAGTATCTTTTGTTCCTTTCTTTCTGATTTACTATTTGTCTTCTGTTTTTGTTTGTTTCTTGGGGTGGTAGATAAACTTTTTGTTCCTTTTATTGTTAGCATTTTTATTTTACTAGTGGGTTTTGTTTTTTCTTGAGTATTTATGGCAGCAGTGGTTGTTTTTCAGACACCAAACCCAGTACTTCCTTGAGAATTTCTTGTAAAGCTGGTCATGTGGTAGTGAACTCCCGCAGTTTTTATTTGTCTGAGAAATATTCTATTTGTCCTTCATTTCAGAAGGATAGCCTTGCTGGCTAAAGTATTCTTGGCTGGCAATCTTTGTCTTTTAGTATTTTGAATATATCATCCCATTCTTTTCTGTTTTTAGGGCTTCTGATGAAAAGTTGAATTGGGGCTCCCTTATAGGTGACTTGATGCTTCTCTCTGGCAGCTTTTAAGATTCTCTCTTTGTCTTTGAGTTTTGCCAATTTGACTATAACATGTCTTAGAGAGGACCTTTTTGGGTTGAATATGTTTGGGGATCTTTGAGCCTCCTGAATCTGAAAATCTCTGTCTTTCTCTATACATTGGAAGTTTTCTGCCATTATTTCATCAAATATGTTTTCAATGCCATTTCCTTTTTCTTTCCTTTCTGGAATACCCATGATTCGCATATTTGAGTGCTTAAGGTTGTTTGTTATCTCTCTTAGATTTTCTTCAGTGTTTTTAATTCTCTTTTCTTTCTTTCTTTCTATTTTTTTTTTTTTTTTTGTCCACTTGTGTTTTTTCAAACAGCCCATCTTCAAGGTCAGAAATTCTCTCTTCTGCTTGTTCTAGCCTGCTGGTTAAACTCTCTGTTGCGCTTTTTATTTCATTGAATGAATTCTTTAGTGCCACAAGTTCTGCTACATTCTTTTTCAGGGCATTGATTTCCTTGTATATTTCTTCTTTCAGATCTGTATACTTTTTCTCATTTCATTGTGTTGTCTAACTGAATTTTCTTGTATATCATTTAGTTTCCTTACATTTGTTGCTCAAAATTCCTTGCCAGTCACTTCAAGGACTTCCTATTCTATAGGATCTAGAGCTTGAGGATTATTATTACCCTTTTGTGGTGGTGTACTTTATTGATTTTTCATATTTCTGGTATCTTTCGTTTGGTGTTTAGTCATTGTGACAGGGGATTTCATGGTCCACTTCTTCCATCATAATGTCTGGCTAGGATCCTGCAGGGACTGCCAATTTGGCACAGCTGCCTTGGTGCCTCTGGGCAGGAGGCTTGGGCCTCTCTGGGCCATGGGGACTGGCCTGGGCTGGGAGTCCTGCAGCAGCATCTACCTGTTCTGAGGTGGGTGGCTTGGGGCATTGTGAGCCTGGTGTCGTTAGGGCCTCTCTAGGAGGTGTGCACTGGCCTGGGCTGGGAATTCCACAGCGGTGCCTACCTACTTTGGCATGGGTGCTTTGAGGTGTGTAGGCCTGGCAGCTCTCAGGCTTCTGTCAGCATTTTCCACTTTCTAACATATTACACAAATTATGTACTATGTTTATTGTCTGTTTCCTTCCACAAGCATGTAAGCTCTGGGAGGGCAGGAATTTTTGTCAGTTTATCTCACAGATGCATTCTGAGGTCTGAGAATAGTGCCTGGCCATTGCAGGTGCTACAGAGTATTTGTTGAAAAATTTAATGCAGCATCTTAGTGTTCCACTCTTTACTTTTCAGCACAGACTGCACTTTTAATGCCTATAAGAGCCAAGGAGGTAACATGCAAAGTGAACGGGCTAGGAGGGGACAGAGTAAACTGGACAGCCTACACCTGTGTCAAGGGGTGGCCCCTCCTGGACTCCAGCTGATTGTTACCCTATAGGGATGAAGATTTCATCTCCTCAGATTCAGCTTTACAAACAAAGCCCGAAATCCAGATTTCTATGTAAAATCTCTCAGTGTGAAATGGTTATAACTAGTTCAATTAGAAGGATTGTGGGAGCCAAGAAAAACCCCTGCATGGGTCACCCTTGGCCCTTTTCTTGGCCTGTGCTCTGCACCAACATCAGTTAATTCTGCAGCTCAGGATGGACATCACCAGCCAGACCTGTCTCCCAGCCTCCAGGTTCTATATCCAGTTCCGTACTCAGTACCTCCACTTGGCTGTCCAATGGCCCCTCACATTCAGTGTACCCCAAAACTGAGCTTCTGATCCTCCCCTTCAAATCTGCTTGCCCCCAGGTTCCCTGGCTCAGTAAATGGCACCCTGCCCTCCTGCCTGCACAGGCCAGAAATGTGGTCACTCTACTTGCCATCTCCCTCTCTCCCCCGACACCCAGTCAATCAGTGAGTCCTTCCTCCCTCCTAACATTTTCCACTTTTGACACTTTTCTCCAGCCCTGCCACCACGAGCCTGGTCCAAGCCACCAGTACTTCTCCTTGGTGGACTGCAGGACCTCCTAACAGGACTCCCCCTCTGTCTCTTTGTCATCTCTGAACTTCAGCCAGAGATCTTATAAATCTTGTCAACCAAATCTGACCATCTCATGGCTCATGACCTACATAAGACTCCTCAGTGCACATTGTGGTTAGATAACCGCATATCTTGAATGCAGCCTCCAAGGTCCCACATGGGGCCATGTCTGCCCCTCAACCATCCCCCTCGCTGGCCCAGCTCTGGCCATATGGGCCCATGTCTGGGTCCTGGAATGCACCTGTGCTTTCCTGCTCAGGCCTTAGTGCACAGGGCTCCTTCTCCCTGAACATCCTCCATCCTTCCCCTTCTGCCTAGGGACTTCTTGTTCCTCTTTCAAGCCTCAGCCCAAATGGTGCTTCCTTGGGGAAGCCTTTGTCACCTTCCCTGCCAAGAGGTCATGTCCCCAATGTACCCTCATAGCTACTGTACTTTTCTCATGTCATTCAGGACAATTTCAATTCACTGATTCTCTTAGGTAGTTATTTGTGTCTTCTCAGCCTCCCTTACTCTTCTACATGCTCCATGACGGCAAGGACCGTGTCTCTCATGCCATCACGGTGTCCCCATCACTCCTGACAGCACATGGTATAGATGGAGACTAACATACATTCAGAAGAAGGAGAGGGGGGTGTTCATGGGCCAATCCTGAGCACCTGCCAGGCCAGGTGCTTAGCTGGGCTCTCAGCGTCCACGAGTCACTCTCCTGGCCAGACTTCTCTCCCACCTCTTCCATTTTTACTTTCCTACAGGAAAGCAGAGGCTTTTTCAGGGAGGGTGCATCACCCAGTGGGAAGGAATCTTGCTTAGGGGAACTCAATTATCTAACCTTTCTTTCTTTTTTATTACTTCATTTTTTTTATTATAAGCATATTCGTCATTACAAATTGTAATCCTTCCCCATGCCCTTCACCCAACCTATCACTCCCCAACCTCTCTCTCTCCCTCCTCCCCATCACTAGTATCCTTAGATTTGATCTCTTCTTCTGAAAGTTCAATGCACTACTGTGGTCTTGTCTGTCTGTCCTTCATTCCCTCCTTCCTTCCTTCCTTCCTTCCTAGCACCCAGTTATGAGTGACAACATGTGGTATTTCTCTTTCCGTGCCTGGCTTATTTCACTCAACACAATTTTCTCCAGGCTCATCCATGTTGCTGCAAATGGCAGAATTTCATTCTTTTTTATGGCTGAGTAGTATTCCATTGTATGTATACCACATTTTCTTTATCCAGTCATCCACAATGGACATAGGTTGGTTCCAATAGTTTGGTTATTGTAAACAGAGCTAAACTAATCATCAGGGAAATGCAAATAAATTTTCAAATTAAATTCTTTTCTAGCTTATATTTTAAGGCTTTATTTCATTATTTACTTGCTTGTAACATTATTCATTATTTACTTGATTGTTACTTACATTAACATGGTTTTTTCAAAAGCACAGAGTTCAAACGGGACACAGTGAAAGGTCTCTATCTCATCCTTGGTCCCATCTGACCAGTTCCACACCCTCAATCCCATGCGTAAACTCTGCTTTTAGCTTTTCATATATCCTTTCAGAATTTCTTTAGGTATATACAAGCAAATACAACTATAAATTCTTCTTTCTTTACCTTTTTTATACAAACGTGAGAATGCTGTACTTGTATTTTGTTTTCCTCTCAATAGTGTATCTTGCTTTTTCCACTCAATTCTGTATCTCGACAGGCATGTGTCCAGTGGTTCTACCTCTACTTGCACCTTGGAGCTGCCATGTGGGGGCATCTCTGAACCACCACCACCCTACTTGGGTAACTGACTAGGGGTACAAACAGGAGCCTTTGCCCCCTCTATTTCCCAGAGCTGTTCCATGTCAGTTGAGTGGCTGAGGAAAAAACCTCCAGCTCCCGAGGCAGCCGGAACACCATGCCGGCAGAGCTGGCTGTGGTCCCAGGCCCTGACACCACCCCAACATACCTTCCTGGGAGTCCCCCTGACTGCACACCAGCTGAGCCCTTTCATTTTTGATGACCTGGAGCACCAGTTCTCAACTAGGGGCAATTTTGCATACACATACACACATTCCTGTCCTAATTCAGCAGTGTCTGGAGATATTTTTGATTGTCACAGCTATAGGTGGGGAGATTGCTATTGGCCTATAGCAGGTAGAGGCCATGGAAGCTGCTAATGCACTGGACAGTCTATATGACAAAGAAGTGTCCATCCCAAAATGTCAATAGCACCAAGGCTGAAGAAATTTGACCTACAGAGACTCAGAAGTTAGAGGTCATGCCTGTATTAGCTGGTTAGGAGGTTGAAGTGCATGAGAAGAGCACCTTCTTTCTGAGGAGAGCCTCTGTCTCCAGGGCTGCTCCTGAGATGTTCAAACCTATATATTTATTCCTAGCACTGAGGCTTTTCCTCCCAGAAGAGGGAGGACAGGAGGAGCTAAGGAAGTGAGGAGGAGTCTTTTACTCCCTGGGCTTTGGAACACCTCACTTCCTCACATTGTCACTTGATTGCAGGACCAGGCCAGGTTTTCCATGACTCTGGCCACTGAGCTGTGTCTCGGAGGCTGCTGCCTATATAAAGGTGGTGCAGAACTCTAGAGAAGGCCCTTTGCACCATAGAGTCATGCAGTGCACAACTGTGCAGCAGTAAGTGACGGTCCTGATGCCTCTCTTCCTCACACGGCCCTGAGGCCCAGGCTTCAGCCTCCTGTTCAGTCGTTACAGTTTATGGAGTGCACAGTAGGAGCCAGGCACTGAGCCGGAGCTGGGCAGATGAGACTGATTCCCAAACCATAGAGCTCATCAAGAGAAAGAGATGTTTAGACAAATTATCATTAAATATATGAGAAACACGGGCTCTAAGGTATCAAAAGAGGGGACATCTGGGGAGGCTGCACAGAGAAGGCAGCATTTTGACTGGTTCTTAAAGGATACCAAGGGTCTGGAGAGGGGCATTCAACCAGAGAGAATAGAGGATGCGGAAGCCTGGCAAGTAGACAGGGCTCAGACTGAGAAGTTCGTGTGTGCCACACTAAGGAGTGTGGATTTATCGTGTGGGCCGCCCGAGGTGTTTAAGCAGGGGCGAACTCACGGACTCGTAGATTACAAAGGTGAAATGCATTGGTGCCATTCCTGTCTCGCCTGCACTTACCACCCTTCCCTCCTTATCCGTGGCTCTCCTGCTCCGGTAGCATGTAGCCTTTGCCCCTGTGCTTTGCCTTCAAGGACACCAGGCAAGAGAGAGTAGGAGGTTCTCTCTGCCTGTGGGGCCTTTGTCAGTAATCCTGTCTCATGTCCTCGTCCCTGCAGTTCATGACCAAGAACCCCCATAAGCGTCTGGGCTGCGTGGCCGCGCAGAATGGCGAGGATGCCATCAAGCAGCACCCGTTCTTCAAGGAGATTGACTGGGTGCTCCTGGAGCAGAAGAAAATCAAGCCGCCCTTCAAGCCACGAATTGTAAGTTGGGCCCCGAGCACATGCCACACCGTGGGGCAGACCTGGGCACTCGTGCGGCAGGCCTTGTGTGTCCTGAATGCGTGGTCTTGGGGCACGTTTACAGCCAAAGTGACAAAGGCAGAATGTGGCCAGGACTCTCCTGTGGGGCAGACCTGGGCACTCGTGCGGCAGGCCTTGTGTGTCCTGAAAGCGTGGTCTTGGGGCACGTTTACAGCCAAAGTGACAAAGGCAGAATGTGGCCAGGACTCTCCGTAAGAGAGGGTTCTCAGGCCCTGAGCATGTTACTGTAGAAAATATGTCCTGATGTAGCTGTCAAAAGCAGTAACCAAGATGGTGACTTATATGGGCCACAGAAAAACACTTTTTATTTTAATAGAGCTATTTATTTTGATCAAAAGTTACAACTGATACTAGTTTTTGATGTATGGTAGAGATGTAAGGTTTCTTTATAGGTAAATGGGTTTGTTTTTAGTTAGTTCATTTAAAGAAAAATATTAACTGAATAATAGTTATGGTCATTATGTGGGACTAGCACAGAGTGTGAAGCTGGGCCTCAGTGACTGACAGCTGAGAAGGACTGTCCCTGTGGGAACCCTTGGAGAGGACTAATCTGTAGGAGGTCGTTTCCCTGGTCCTTTTCAGAGATTTCTTCTTTCTTCTCTGCCCCACATCCCTCTGCTTTCTCTCAGCCTCAGATCTTAGGCCTGTTGTGGTGCCAGTGGGAGGTGGGGTGTGATAAAGGGTGTTTGAAGCTCAGAGGTTGGCAGGAGGACTAGAACTGCAGTCTGGGCTTGACTCAGAGAACAAAGGCCATGTCCTGGTAGTGGCCTTCTGCTGGAATGGGGAGAGGGTTGGTGGTATGCTCCTTAAAGTGTGTGTGTATCTGTCTGTCTGTCTGTGTGTGTAGGGGATATCTTAATTCTCTTGCTTTTGTAGCCCAATGAGGAAATTGATGGTTCAGACTGAAAGTGTGTGTGGCCAACTGGCAGGCTTACTGGGAGGTGAGAGGGTGTGTAATATAAGACTTTATTGGGCAGGAGCCCCAGGGCTGTGGGGCTGGGGTCCTGAGCAGGAAAGAGCTGAGATTATCCACTCAGCCCTCGGCCACCCTGCATTCTGTCAGATGAGCCCTCTTCCCCACCTCCAAGTACAGAAAAGGCCCCCTGTGCTTTGTGAGTCATCACAGAGGAATTCCATTCTATTCGAGGAGGTTTTCTGGGGAGCCGTTATTGGCAATAATGCGACTTGTAGAAAGGTTCCATGGGGTTGCGGGGTAAACGCTCAGCTGATGGGCATGTTCCAGGCCTCAGCCAGACATGGAAGGTTGACTGTCCCTGGACACTCAGTCCTGTCTCCATTCCACATTGGCTTCCTCCTTTGGGCATCATGATTTTCTTTGGGCAGCACACAGCTTAGGACAGGCAAGGTGTAGGTTCCCCTTCTTTCTTTGTTAATATCACCTCCACTCCTGCCTTTCCCCATAGCTCCAGGGTCCACAGTGCCAAGCCCATGCTGTGGGTTTGGTAGATGGGAGGGTTTGGGGCAAGCTCCCTGGGCAGGCTCACCGCTCATGCCAGCCTGCATAGTGGCTGGAGGCCTCTGCAGGTGGGGCCTCTGGGGGCCTCTGTAGGCGCTCATAAAGGACAGGATTAACTGTGCCCCTGACAAAGTGGGGGAAGTAGGACACCAAAGGCCTAGCAGAGGAGGAGGAGACACTAAAGACTCAGATTTGAGGGTAAATTTTGATTTTGATTTAATCTACTACATTAATTGACCCAATGAAAAATGAGAAGTAGAGCTACATAAAGAATCTAGGCCCAAGAAACAGGAATCCAGGATGATGTCAGGGCTGATCAGACATCAGCATAGGTCTACCAAAGGACTTAAGCCTAAATCAAGACTCTAAGTCAACAAAACCTCTAGGCTTATGGAGCACCAGGCCTGAGTGGAGGAGCAGCCCCCTCCTGCTTGGCACAGCGTGGAGGGAACCAGGGAGGTCTGGGGGGACCATCTACAACGCAGGTGAGCACAGAGGAAGCCAGGAATCAGTGTCGAGAGGCCACGTGGAGGGATGGAATTAGGGAAGAACGTTAATCACCAAAGGCACACAGGCAGTTTTAGCATGTGGATTCACAGAGAATGGTCTCTCCCCGGGGTATAAGATGGTAATGAACACTGATGGCCAAGGGCCTTTCCCAGGAGTTTTTACTCAGATCCAGCAGAGGCACATGCTCTGGGATTTAAGGAGCCCTGAGAAGCTCTGGTCTTCCCAAAGCCCTGGCAATGCCAGGAACTCCTAGCTGGGCCTTCCAGTCTTTAGTCTGAGACTTGGAGACAAACAGAAGGGCAGGCCTTCTGAGAGGAGCCTGGCTTCCAGCAGTGCCCCCTGCCCCTCAGAGGGAGAGAAGGAGCAGGGTGGGCCATGAGGAGCAGCTGTGAGGTGGCCGTAGGCCCACAGGAAGGGAAGAGCCCAGACACAGAGGAAAGGGGACAGGAGAGCAGAACAGCTCAGGAGGTGCCCACACATGACCTGGCAACTGATGGGAGGCTTCACCTCGGTTCAGGCTGGCAGGGAGTGCCTTGAGCTTCCTTGGCCAAGAACAAAGGCACTCCTGTGGGCAGGTGCGTGAGGGGCCCCCAGCTACCAGCAGGAGGAAGTACATCCCTGGGTCGGGGTCAGGGGAGTCAGTTGTGCCAGGGGGTCAGGTGGGCCTACACCTCCTCCTGGACACCTGGAGCACCAGGGACCAGCCCTCCACTCCTTGGGCCTCTCGAGAGCCCTCCACCTGGGACGTGGGGGCAGGACCCTGCTCGCTTCCTTTGCTGGAGGGCTCAAGTTGGCTTCCAGGGGCCTCACTGCACCCTGAGAGGATGGCAAGAGGAAGGGCAAAGGCCGTCCAGAAGTTACCACCAATTTCAAAATTGTTGTAGTCAGACTTCCTAAAAATGACTTCATCTTTTACTTGGAAATCATCTGTGTGTGTTCATATTCTGCCCCATCCCGCCTGAGCCCCAGAGTCATCCTCGACACCACGGGGATGAGGGGGAGGGTGTTTTAGGCTGGGCTGAATTTGGTTGGGAGGAGAGAATGAGAACATCTGGAGGAAGGAAGGAGAAAACGGAAAACTTACATTGTGCAAGAGTTGTTGCTGGACACACTTGGAGCTGAATAATGTTTATCCCAAGAGAGTTGTCAGCTACATGTCTCTAAAGACTTATTCAAGTTATTTAAACATCTGGTCCCATGTACGTCCTTGGGACTAGAGACTTCTCTCAGGAGAAACACCAAAATGGGAAAGAAAAGAATAGCCCTTATCGAGTTAGCAGGTGGGAAAGGTGTCCCAAATCTGTCCCTAAGTTAAAAGCTCTTTTCTAAATAATGTTAATGGCGCCAGCCTGAGTCATCTGTGAGTTTGTGTATAGCAGAAATGCATTTTAAGCTGAACTAAAGCCCATTCCAGTGATCAGTATACTGTATTTCTCATCTCAGAAAGTCTTGTAGGACCAATGTGAAAACTCACCCGATGTGTTTATAAGCCATTGCCTTCTTCTAACCAGCTCGGGGTTAACCTGGGTTATGGGCACCTGCTTGGCTCATGTACCAGCAGTGAGGATAGCTCTGTGCTCCATAAGCAGGGCCAGCCTTCCTGTAGGCAGGATGGATGGTCACCCACACAGGTCATTGGGGAGGCACTGGGCAGCTGAGGTTATGTCCCCGCAGAAGTCCCTTTCTGGGCAGGGAGTTCCATTATGAGGCAGGCTTTCCTTGGGCTTAAGGAATCATATAACTTGAGGACACATCAGATGCCTTCCTAGGAGAGCTGAGCAAGAAAGGGTTTTGCCAAAAGGAGGAAGGAAAACTGGTTTAGAGCCCAACATTGGGAAGAAGTAGCCAGGACAGTGGATCACAAGCAGCCAGGGACAATGATTAGATTCTGGGTCTTAGGGACAGACATTAAGTGAAAGGAAAGATACTGTGAGAAGGGAAAGGGTCAAGTCTATGAGCAAACATCACCAGCCTCACAATGTGGTGGTGGCCTCAGGGAAGCATTGGTCATGTGTTTATACAAGTAAGGAAACCAGATGCACAAACTTCCCTAATCTGGTGAGACTGAAGACCTCCAGGGTGATTCAGTCAAGTGCCTGAAGCCTATGCAGAAGCACCAGGTTTCCTCTGGCTTGGGCCAGCTCTATTTGCTCCCCAGCCATGCCCCATTGACATCAGACCAGAATGTCACCCAGCCCCAGAAACCTGCTGAATAGCTAGCTGTGCCCCTCTCCTCAGCTGGCCGTACTGAGTCTGAGTAACCTGGGGGTGACCAGCCTGTCTGATTCAGGAAGGAACTGGTTTTGTCAGTGTGTAGGTGCTGGAGGTGAGGCTGGGAGAGATCGTGGCATCCAGTCTAGGACTTCAGAAGAGCCAAGGTGCAGTGGCAGGGTATTCCAGAGCTCTTGACACCCCCCACCCCCCCACTCCCGTGCGAGGATGGAGCCTGTCCCTCCATCTGTGGCAAACCTGCCAGGCACAGCGAGCCTGCTCTCTGTCCAGCTGACTCAGCTGGGGGCTGGGGTCCCTGGGTCACCCCCAAGGGGCTAAGGATGCATCAGGAGACCAGCTCCCAGGTCTGCCTTCCATTCCTTCCACAGGAAACCTCACCCCTCTGAAGATCTTACCAAGGAGACTGTCCCTATTTGTGGCTGGGATTTGGCCTTTGGTTGGGTTCCATCACATACCTTGCTGGCTGCTGTCCCCTCCAGGCTTTGCCTTCTTGAGATGTTTGCTAAGCTGAGATTTCTGCTCCCCTGGTGCCTTCAGCCTCCCCATCTAACCCTGCCCCGACTTGCCAGCTGTCAGTAGTCCCACTGGGATTCCTGCCTTCAGGTTGGCACCACTTGCTCTAACCTCTGCCCAGGATGTTTTCAGTGGCCTCTGCTTCAGCCTGGAGCTTTTCCTCTTGTGTGTCTTCCCAGCTGTCTTATGTATTCTCCCTCCTCTGCTTTCCCTTTTATATGCCTCCTGTCCACCCTCAATCCACCCACGTACTGAACTGATTTTGTGTAAGCCACGTGCCATCTACACCAAACAAAAAACTTTGTGCCACCCTGTACTCAAATCAATTTTTCTGGAGGTGGCTTGCTTCAGAGCAAGGGCAACGAGGTGGGATATTTGGTGGCAGGTCCCCCAGCAGTCAGTGGGTGGGGGAACAGGAAAGCCAGCAAGGCTGGAGCCAAGGCCTTTGATACTGGAGGAAATCTCCAAGCATAGAATTTGCTGGTCTATCCCATTGGGGATTTGGTTCCAAGATGGTGCCATTATCTAATCACCAATAAACATAGCACAGTTAGCTTTTGTGTTACTGGCAGGCTTGCCCTCTCTGGGTACCATAAGGGGCAGAGTGATGTATTTGGTGTGGTTGAAGAGCATCATTTGACCTTGCAGATCTTGGAGATACTCTGCACACTCCTGGCTTCCCTCCCGTATACCCATTCTTTCTCCCCAAAAGCGTTAGGCTCTGGGATTATGGCTGCCAGGGCTTCAGGGCTGGAATGGAGGGAAGCCAGTGCAGGAGGGAGAGATCTGCCTCCCCAGAAATAGCTGTCCTCAGTGAAAGCCAAGGGCAATGAGGGAAATGCCAGCCAAGTAAACTTCTCTTTGTGTACGTGTTCTCTCTTTTCAAGTTTGCTTCAGTGTGAATGTCCCTCTTTAAGGTAAGGCCTCCAGAATGGGGAGTCTCTGCAGGTAGGTGAGCCCTCAGGCCCGGTGACATGGAGGCCCCCTCTCAACCTCATGATCCGTTTCCATCCAGCCATCCTCGCTGCATGGCGGGACCCCGAGGGAGGCCTCCCCTGCATGCTCCTGCATGATGGGCTGTGCTGGGAGAAAACCTGGGAAGTGGGCTCGAGACCTCACACCCTCACCGACTTAGCACCCTGAGGAGGAGCCCTGCTGAACAGGCAGCCCCTTCCCCTAAAGCCAGCCCACCTGCCCAGGACTACCTGATAGCATGGACCATGACAACAGTGTCCAGAGGCCCGCTAGACACCATCCTCATCCTCCATCTCGGCAGAGCAGGAGCAGGAGCTGGGCCAGGTTCTGCAGCCCTTCAGCAAAGACATGCCCTTGGACTGTGTTCTTGCCATAGTGGGAACCTTTAGCATCCAAGGGGCTACAAGATCGCTCAAAGAGCCAGGGCTCTGGCCAGTGCTGGAGGGCATGGGAAAAGTCTAGAAACCTGTTTTAGGTAGTTGGCCCATGTGGCAGCTTGGTACAGCAGACAGAGTACTAGCTTTGAGTTCAGAAGAGACTTGGGTAGAATTAAATCACTAACACAGGATAGCCATGTGATCCTGAGAACTCACCTCACCTCTGGACCTCTGGCCTTCCTGAGCCCTGACTCCTTATCCATGAAATGGGGATGAGCATACTTCCCTCCTAGAATTAAAAACAGGATTAGATAACACACCTAAGAGACTTTGCAGACTGTAGGTACTCAATACATTTTAGTTTCTTTATCTCCACTCACTACCCTTCACCCCAGCTTGCTGAAGCCCTTCTTCCTCTCATCCCAAGACTCCCAGAATGAAGAGTTAAAGATTGGTGTGATGTTTGGAGGCGAGACTTTGGAATCAGACACAACCAGGTTCCCTTGTGGGCTGTGGGATGTTGGGAAAGCCCTCCCATCTCTCTGAGCCTCAGTCTGCTGATCCATAGAATGGGGATAATAAACATTGGCTACCCAGGATTGCTGAGAGGAGTAAGCAAACAGTGGTGTGAAATGATTAGCACAGTGCCTGCAGGATGGTGTTGGCACTTCAGGAGTCTAAGGCTGGGGGAGGCTGGACTGGACAGTACTCCTGCTCCCAAGGGGTTGAGGGGCCAGGAGTTCAGATGAGGAATGGCACCACTCAGTCAGGGCACCAGCCGCAGCAGGGCAGAAGGGCTCTGAAGACTGACAGGGAGCACAGGTCAGAAGTCTGCTGGAGGGCCTGCTGGGGCTTAGTTCTAGCGCAGCCCAGGGCTGAGCTGGGGGGGGCGGTACTAAGAGAAGCAAGGTGCTGTAAGAGGGGGACTCACCCCAGATGCCAGTATTCCTCAGCCATTTGCCCCTCGGGAGAGCACCCCGAGTTTCCTTGCATTATCAGTCCCCCTTTTATTCTGCGAACTTGCTCACCACTGTACTTTTCCTGCCTTCATTCTCAGTAGTGTTTCTACTGAGCACAGCTACATGGCTCAGTGTCCAGGCCTGCAATGGTAGCCGTCACCAGAGAGATGCCCTTCCAGTGCAGCAGGTTCTCAAATATGGCCGAGCTCAACAGCCTCTGTGGAGTATCTCTGACTGTGCACAAGAGATTTCGCCATCTGAGAATTCTGATTGCAGGAGCATTCCTTCAGCCTACGGTGGGAGGGCCAACCAGCACATCGTTTTAGTCCCCTGCCTCCACCTCCACCTGGGCTGTGCTGTCCTGGGCTTGGTTGGGCATTCCTATAAACTCCTGTGTTTTCCATCATGACTTAATGGCTGTTAGGTTGGAATATTCCTTCCTGGGTTTATCAAACTAGTTTATTGAACTTAATCTCCTCTCTGCCTCACCAGCACTTGAAGTAATGCACATACTGCCTACCCAGGAGCATAGGAGGACTTACTAGGCCATGCCTGATCACAGGAGAGAAGAGCAGGAGAAATCAGGGAAGGTTTTCTGGAGGGGTGGGATCTTGCAGAGAAAGCTGGGATGGGTTAGGAATTGAGAACTGCCTGGAAAAAGGAAGGAAGGGAGAAAGGGAAAGGCAGAATCCAGATCAGGGATTAATTGAGTATGTACTTTGTTCTTTCTGTGAAGCCCTGGAGGGGATAGTTGACAAAAGCAGGGAAGGAATCCCCTACCATCACCCTAATGATACCACCTCAACAAGTTCAGATGGCAGGAGAAGACTGTAACACAAGAAATTTAAGGAGTAACAGGCAATAGGGTGAAATCTAGGACTTTACCCATAACACAGATGCTCATTTGGGAGAAGTTTTGAGCTTTGCCTCCCAAGGTTGGAGGGCAGCGGGTGAGAGATGGCATGAAGAGGGTCTCCCCAAACAGGCTGGTCAGCAGGGCCTCTGTGGGCCTTGGAGCCCATCAAGCCACTTCCCATCCTTGGTGTTTCAGAAGATTCCATTCAGTTGGAGCCTTGTTTCTGGAAGAGCAATGCCCCTCTGCCCATCTCTGCAGAGAGGGCTAAAGGATGGTCTGGCAGCCAGGAGTGGAGGGGCGGTGGTCAGAGGCTGGTTCATGTGCATCATAGTAAAAGCAGGAAGAATCTCACACCTTCCCCATAGAGGGGCTCAGCCCTCCAGCCCTCCAGCCCACATTTGCTCTTTGAAGAGTGTAGGTATGAGGGGACACTGTGCACACTGACAGGTTCCCTGCCCTCATACTCCACCATGCTGAGGACCTTGAATCTCCAGGGGCGCATCTGCCATGGAGGAAAGAAGTTCTGGGAAACCCAGTTTTGCATTTGAGGAGATTGGGGTCCTGTTTACTTCCTGTTGTTTATGCTGGGGCAGGGAATGGTAACCAAGTTGGATTTGGCCTAAACTTAACATTCAAACATTATTCTGTAATTCTGGCATTTGACAAATACACGTTAGTTTGCTAAGCTTCATTAAGGTTCCACATCAACCTCGGTCTCTTCAAAGTGAGGGCCTAACCACATACCTGCAAGCCACCCACCCGCCAAGTGTTTCTGGCTGCTGCTTTCTGGGACCTACTCCACTCAAAAGTGGTTTTCTTGGAGCTCAGAGCTTGGATGTCAATGGAGTGTTTCAGGTGTGTGGGCCCAGCTGGGTGTGGAAGAGGGTTGAGATGCTGGGCTGGTGAAATATGAAACATACTTGCCTTAGGGAGGGAGATGGGAAGATAAGCCCTCCAGCGTGGGGCCTATCAACTGAGATGACTTAGAAAATAAACCAGACCTTGACTTGGGAATTCAGCCAGACTCCTTCCCCCTCCCTGCAGCAGCTGGCATCTCAGCTGGAGTTTGGCAGCAACAGGATTTACAGTTTTCCAGGGGAGGCATGACAAACCCAGGCCCACTGGTACCTGGGTTGTAGGTGTTCCACTGAATGATTCAGAATACAGTCACCCCAAAATATAGGATTCCAGAATTAAGCACCCACCCTGTGTCACAGGCAGTGAGTTAAGTGGGAACGCTGGACAGAGCTGGGTGCTGATCCCTGCTGTTCCTGTCTGAGATCCTGGGCAAGTCACGGAATCTTTTTATTCCCTTCCTGTAAAATGTGGAACTTAAATAATCCCTAAGATTTCCTCCAGTTTCCAGCCATGTACACATTCTCCATGAGGGCAGGAGTTTGTGGGGCTTTTAAAATAAACTTTATTGCAATAAAATTTACATACAATAAAATTCACTCATTTAAAGTGCACAATTCGATGCATTCTTAAAACATATATATCCATGTAGTCACCAGCACAAGGAGTATAGTGAATATCTCCATCCTCCAAAAAGCTTGGTGTCCATAGCCTCAGGCAACCTGATCTGCTTTCTGTCATGGGAGATTAGATTTGTCTTTTCTAGAGTTTCATATAAATGGAGCCACATCACATGTATTTTTTGTGTCTGGCTTCTTTCACTCAGCATCATGTTTTTGAGATTTGGGACTTATACTTTTAATTTTTATTATGGGACATGTCAAATATATACAAAAGTAGAGAGAACCGTTTAATGAATCTCCCTGTGTCCATCACCCAACGTCAACAGTTAGCAACGTATGGTTAATCTATCAAGAAAGGGAGTTTTATCTATTTTGTTCACATGCGAATCCCTAGAAATTAGAGCAATTCCTGGCACATAGAAGTTATTCAATCTATATTTGTGGAATGAATGAATGAATGCTGTAGGTCTACAGTGTTTTTATAGATTATATTTTTCTACCAGCTCCATCTCTCAATTCTCTTCTCTCCTCTTATGACCCAAGATTGATTCCAGAATATGCCTGGGAATTTGGGGTATTAAGATCCTGCATTAGGAAACCTGAAATTGTTGTTGAATGGTGAGAGAAGGTGGGTCATCTCATCTTGACTTGAGAGGCACATATTAGAACATTCACAGTTCCTGTTTCAAAGCCAGCAGGCTCCTCATTAGTAAATCCTGGGCCAAGAGATCTGATCTCTATCTAGAAGATTTTCATAAATAAGCGGGGGGAAGGATTGGTAAGTGGAGGAACATGGCCTCTGCCAGGGCCAAATTGGAAATTTTCTTATTTGGGTACCAAAAATATCCCTGGAATAGCTAAACACCAACAGCTGTCAACAATGACACTTCTTTGAAAAGCAGATGATAAACGAAAAAAAGCCCCGCGGTTAGAAGCAGAATAGGGCCAGGTTTGCCACTGCTTGCCTAGCCACTTGCAGCTGGAGACATAGGCACCATCGGCCTCAGGTCCTGCCACTGCACAGCCCGCTATGTGGGGCCAGCTCGCTGCAAAGCCTGGCTCAGCAGGTCCGGCCCCAGGAAAGCCATGACAGGCAGAGCGCTGCTTCCTCCTAAGGCTTTTTATTCCTGGATATCCTCATAGCATTTTTACATCATGTTCAGTTCCAGGCACCTGCTGGTGTCCCTTTACCCTACCCCAGGGTCTACCCAGTAGTGGGTTGTAAAATCAATTTGGTGCCTCAGCTGCAGAAAAAATGTAATGAATGCTAGGATGGGATAGAACAGAAAGTGAGACTAGAACACAAATGCATCACATACAGTAAAGATAGAGCTTATGAATCTGTTCTTGGAGTGGGGGGATGAGGTGATGTGCACCAGGTTATATATAAAATATATTTATCATTGTTCATAATACAAAATTTCAAAGGGCTATGCCTCTCTTTACCCCTGATGTCAAGGAAACAACCCCAGAAGACTCAGTGGGGTTGGTGGCCTCACACACCAAAGGGTAAATGGCAGGATGCAGTTGTTTGTTTTGAACACAGCAACACCACTATTGACAGCAACCACTGAGCTGGTAGCTTGTGCTGGTAGCAGTGCTTTCGTGCCTTTGCATAGGTGGCTGCATTGACACCTCCCAGCGGTTCACGGTGGGAGACAGGACGCCACAGGCCAGAGACATGGGCTTTGGGGTCAGAACAAGCTGAATTTAAGTCCCGACTCCACCTCTTGCCTGCTGACTGGTATGCACCTCAGGCAAGCATTTGCCCCCTCCTAGCCCATTTCCCCATCTTTACCCCTGGGGTGTGGCACTCGCTTCACCCTCGGTGGGTGTGTGGTTCCATGAGTCTAGAGCACTTCATGCAGTGCCCGCACCTGGCAGAGTCTCCATCTATGGCCTCTATTCTTTTTTCCACCCAAAGAAACCGAGGCTGTCCCAGGCACTGAGCTTGTGCTAGAAATACAAGGCAGACACCCAGGCGGAGCTTCAGGCCAGTGAAAAAGCCAGGCACTGACTAAGCCATCGTTAGCCCTAGACACAAGAATGCCAGGAAAGAGACGCATGGGGGAGTCAAGGTGTAGAAGGGGACTGGCCTGGTTTTCAGATGGTTCCCCCAGGAAGGGGCATCTTCTTTCCCATACAGTAGCACCAGACTCTTCTCTTTAGTGGCGAAATGAGGAGGTCTTGTGGCCTCAGGAACGATTTCAGAACTTACTTGCAGCTTTGAGAGTGAAATGAACCCCTCTTTACTCTCATTCCTGCTCTTGGAGGGGTGGTGGGCTCAACTTCAGAGAGAAAGGCTGTTGCTCTTTGCTGTCCTCTGGGGACCCTGCAGGGCCAATTCTATTAACCAGGAGCCTGCAAGGCCAGGGTGAGCTGGGCTCTGCTAGTGAGGGCAGCTGCAGCAGGCCCTCTTTGCCTCCAGGTGCCACCTGCCTGCTGGGTAGCTGAAACTCAACAGGGCACTTAGAGACAGCTCCAGGACATTTATAATTTTCAGACTCAATAGCATCAAAGGCCAGTGTATGCTATATAGACGATGTGGACTCATTCATAATCATGTGGCCCAAGATGACCCTTTGCTGGAACTTATGCGTTATATTTTTGTTGTCAAATTTTGGAATCGACTGGTCACAGCCAAAGGTGTGTATGTGTGGACCTGGACAGGCTGGGAGGGAAGTGGGCTGGAGGATTTGAGAAGCAGGAATAAGTACCACCCTTCAGAACTGTCCAGAAATGCCTCCTTTTCTAAAAAAGAATAGAGAAATGATGTGCCCGGAGCTAATGCTTTGAGACAGTTGGCTTTACCTGCACTTAAAAGACCCTTCTGGAAAGATCCTTCGATACACAGTCTGCATCTGCAGGACTTTTCCCAGCCATTTTCATGAGACACACTTCAGCCTTCCCGGCAGAGCACTGGAGAGTCACTGAGACCAGAAGGGATGCCTCATGCTGCTGACTCCTGTGGCCTTAAGTGAAAGGGGACATTTCAGGTCCTGAAAATACTTCTCAGGGCTTTCTCCTCCATATGGATTCCTAAGAGTTAGTGTGCCACTGAGAAAGTCAGCTTTTTATAAGGGAAAATGCTTAAATCAGTAGTGGTTAAAACCCCTTTGAGAATCTGATACAGTAAAATCTCCTTCCAGGAAAATCCAAATGTGCCTACACATGCAACATGTTGTACTATATTTTACAATGTTCATGGACACCTCTAGGGCAGGGGTCAGCAAACCACAGCCCATGGACTAAATCCAGCCTGCTACCTGTTTTTGTGCAGCTCATGAAGAATGGTTTTTACATTTTCTTTTTTGAGTGGTTGAAGAATACTGTATCATGCCACATGAAAACTATATGAAATTCTAATGTCAGTGTCCACCAATTAAGTTTTATTGGAGCACAGGCATGGTCATTCATTTATGTATCATCCATGCTGCTTTTGTGCTACAACAGCAGAGTGGAGTGGTTGTGATCAAGACCATAAGGCTCACAACACCTAAAATTTTTATTATCTTTCACAGAAAAATTTGCCAACATTTGCTCTAGGGCTGGGAAGCCAGGTTAAGAAGGCTTGCTTTAAATTCTTCACTTCTGCTTAAAATAATTGAGCCATAGAATTTAAAGGTAGAGCAGCTTTAAAAATCGCCCCAGGTAGCTGTGTCTGAGGCCCTCCCTTCCTTCTGTAGGTTTCTATACCTGGCACTGCCTTACGAATGAACCTTACGTAGTTGCTCTGAGGTCTTGTTTAAAAAGCGTCATAACAAGTATTCGAAGTTCGGTAGCAATTTCTTTATAACAGCGATACCTGCCGTCCCCTGTAATGGAGGTCTCTGAGGGCTATGTCTACAGAGCCCAGCTAATTCACAGATGAATCGTAGCTGCCTGAACTCCCATGGTCGCTGAAGTATTTGCTGGGTGCAAGCGAGGAGGTTGGTGTTGGCTAATAACTGAAGTAGAGCTTTTTTTTTCTTTTTCTAAAGTAACTCTTCAAATGGAATTTGTAAAAATATTTTTTTTTTTTAAATTTAGCAAACAAGCAGGGGAGGAGGGGAAATAGTTGGATTCCACCAAACAGCTGACCTGATAGAAGTCAGCTGTGGTTGGTTGTTCAGCATGCCTGGTGGTCTAAAGGAATTGGTCTATTTAAAAATATATATGTGTGGGGCCCGCCCCGTGGCGCACTCAGGAGAGTGCAGCGCTTGGGAGCTCAGCGGTGCTCCCACCGTGGGTTCGGATCCTATATAAGGATGACCGGTGCGCTCACTGGCTGAGCGCGGTGCGGGCGACACCAAGCCAAGAGTTGCGATCCCCTTACCGGTCACAAAAAAAAAATAAAAAATAAAAAATAAATTAAAAAATATATATATACGTGTGTATACAGACTGCCTTAGAAGGAGTGGAGCACCTTTCCCCCGAAGTGGTTTAGAGAAGAGAGCAACCAGACTATGGGACGGGGGGCATGTGAGGCCCTTGCCTGAGTTTGGGTAGATCCTCTCTCTGCACACCAGCAACCAAGTGGCTTCCCATTTTTAATTACCATGAAGCTAATCATTTGTCTTAAAAGGCAAATGAGTCTTCATTTTCTTCACCAATAAAAGGTAGAAGCAACTTTACCAGACTTTTTTTTTATTTTTTATTTATTTATTTATTTATTTATTTTTTTTGTCTTTTTTTTGTGACCTTTGTCTCCAGATCACTGTGTCTGTTTCTGGTGTGCAGCCAGGACTGAGAATCACTGTGTTAAACCACAACAAAAAGCAAGGCTGTTATTTTGCCTCTAGCTTCTTCCCAAAGAGAAATATGTTTGAAGTACAAAGATTAGGGCAAAAACCACTAAGAGGGAACTGAAACCCAAGAGAGGTGAATTAATGCGTGACATTAATCAAGCTCACCTGGGGAGCCCTATCATCCCATGCCCAAGCAATGAGACAGAATCTCAGGGGTGGGGCCAGCATCACAGTCACTTGAAGCTCCCCCAGGTGATTCCATGTGCGGGTATGGTTGAGAGCCACTGCTCTAGGCCCAAGTGAATTATATCCCAGGCTACTGAAGAATCCACTGTGCCCACTATTTGGTAATTTGAATGTGACAGAATGGAGCGGTGATATCAAATGATAGGAGACAGGCATATAGTCTCCCAGTATTCAGAAATAAGGAAATGTGGATCTGGGATACTTTGAGATGGATGTTATTAAAGCAAGTTTCTAGAAGTTTTTATGAGAAGATAGTTGGTGGGCATTTAGAGGGAAAATGGTCATCAGTTGGAGCCAGTTAACTTCATTTCTGGCAGAGAAATGCTGTAGCCATTTGTATCATTATTCCAGCAAAGCAATTGAAAGAGTCTTTGATATCATCCTCATGAACAAGATGAAAAAAATGACCATGGCTGGTTGATTCTCAATGGGTTTAACAACCATACCCCAAAGAGTGTGGTGGGACTTGGTGGCCTCTTGCAAAGCTGACTATTTGTAGGGGTCAGGTCAAAGGTCCTGATCCTGTTCTAAACAATATTTTTATACGTGTCTTAATAGAGAGATTGGAGGCATGCCAATAAAAATTTAGGATGACAGAAAGCTGATGAGTATAGCAGAAAAGATGGATGACAGAATTAAAATGACATTTGCACAGTATTTTAGAGTTCACCTGGGCTTTATCTATATGCTCTTAGAACCACCAGAAAAGTAGGTGTATTCGTATTTTTTTATCCCTGCTTCCTAAGTAAATACATTGGGATTCAGAGAGGTAAATTACAGAATCATTATTTATGGGGTGATCTTGACAGGATGGAAATATGTCCCCAAATAAGAAGAAATCAAGGTTAAATGCAAAGGATTATATTTGGATTTAAAAACTCAATTCCATAAAAATAAGATTGGAATTTGTATTAGTTTCCTAGGATTGTTGTAACAAAGTACCATAATCTAGGTGGTTTAGAACAACAGAAATGTATTGTCTCACAGTTCTGGAGGCTAGAAGTCTGCAATCAAGGTGTCAGCAGGGTCATGCCTCCTTTGCAACCTGCAGGGAAAGGCTCCTTCCTTGCCTCTTCCAGCATTGCTCCAGTCTTTACATGGCCCTCTCCCTGTATCTGTTCATGTGTTCTCCCCTCTATGCGTGTCTTCCTCTGTGTCCAACTTCTCCTTCTTATAAGGACACCAGTCATTAAATTAGGGCCACCCTAGTAACCTCATCTTATTTTGATTGCATCTGCATAGACCTTACTTCCAAAAACGGTCACATTCTGAGGTGCTGGGGTTTAGGACTTTACATATCTTTTTTAGGAGACACAATTCAACCCAGATCACTCAACTGACTCTAGGTAAAGTAGCAGCAAGAGAGTTGCATTTATTTTTTCCAGCAGATGTCTATTGAGTACTCAGTATGTGCCAGGCATGGTGTTAGGCTGGGCATGGAACGGTGAAGTCAACCCAGTCCCTGCCTGCAAGGAGCTCACAGATTTGTTGAAAGGGGGAGGCTCCTCAGTGTGGAAAGCACTGTGGTAAGAGTTAGGAGAGGTGGTGGAGGCACCCAGAGGGGCGTCACTCAAAAAGGTGTCAGAGGGACAAGGAGGGCTTCCTGATGGAAGGGTATCTACACCAGGATGGGAAAGGTGAGTGGACGTGCAGCAGAAGGCAAGGAGAGGGGAGGGTGTTCCAGGCAGCGGGTTAGTTGTGCAGTCTTGGAGGCAGAAGCCAGTGAGTCTGGAGAACCTCATGGTTCAGCAGCACCGGGGACAAGAAGTTGGGGGAGTAGGCAGGGACAAGAGCCTGAAGGGCCTTAGGAGTAGGTCAGTGTAAAACCCAAGAATTTATCCCAAAAGCAGTGAGGCCCCATAGAAGAACCTCGGTTACCGGAGGAAGCACTAAGATGTTCGGGCAGACCCCGGCTCAGCACTAGTTCAGGATTTGGATGCTTATAGGGAAATGAAAGACTCAGTCCTGACCTTCCAGAAGCTCATTGGTGGGCAGACCACACAGACTGCATGGTAACACAGCCGAGCTCTACCTGATGCATGCCCACAGCACATGGGTGCTAAGATCCGGAGGCAGGGTAGGAACTCACATTAACTGGGTGCCACTATGTGTTAGGGTCTGGAGCAAAGCACCTAACATCTGTCATCTCATTTAGTCCTCACAGTAACTTATAGGGCACTTGTTATCACCCCCATTTTACAGATGAAAAGACCAAGACTCAAAGAACTAACTTCACAGTGTCATATAACCAGGAAGGGACAGTACCAGGATGAGAGTTCAGCCAATGATCTTTCTCCTACTCCATGCAGCCTTCCCTGAGTGTGGGCCAAAGGCTGTGGGAAAGGCTTCATGGAGGAGGTAAGGTCCTGCAGAGTTAGAATGTTGTTCCATGTATCCCGGTGTCATCTCAGGCTGTGTAGTGTGGGCTAACAGTCTGGCATTTAGGCAATAGGGGAGGCATACGGGATGTCTGAGGATCACAATAAACAGACTGTCTCTGAGGGTTTGCATGTGGGAGTCTTGGAGTCAGGTCTTATATCTGCTCTGTGAGGGAGGCAGCAGGTTACCAAAGAATAAAATCAGTGAGTAAAGGATATAATCTCCAGTCCTTTCCAAATTGGAGGATGCTATGCTGCTTACATGCCATTAATAGGGGATGGGGTTTCCCAGAGATATTTGCTTTGGAAAACTTCCCAAGCCTCTAATGTTAATACTCAGAAATTGCAGAGTGGGGATGTTGGTAATTTGGATTGGAAGTGGGTAACTGACATGCACCTAAAATGTTGCCAAGGAAAATAGGATGGGGGCCACGTTGTGCCGGGGGGTGGGTGAGCCAGGTCTGTAGAGGACACTATGTGTTAGGGTCTGTGCTGCTCAATGGCGTCCTCTCTCAGATGCCGCAGGTGACTCTGGGACTCCTAAGAAGCCTAGAGCTGAGCTAAATGGCTCTCCAAGCCAGCCCACTATGGAGCTAGAGGTCCTCTGGGAATGACATGTCTAGCCGTGTTGACTGAGCCTGGTTCCCTGGTACACAATCAGCAAGTTGTAGAATTTAGACATCCTGTAGAATCTAGCTCTGTTGCTATGCTTGGTTAAACTCAGGAAATGAAACCAGTTTGCATGACTAATGGACCCTAATGGCTGATAGGTGAAGCACAAACATCTAAGTAAGCAGACAACCGATGCCAGAGAGGTTACAGACTGTCTGAGGTTCTTTGTACACATGCTCTCCCTCATTAGTGGCTTGTTGAGAGGGAGCTAAGAAAGACCTGGACAGGGCCCGTCCTTAGCGATGCTACAAATGGAGTTTTCCTCTTGCCCTATTCCTTGACTCTCTTCTTCTCCCTACTGTCACCCATCCCCCACCCTAGTCCCCTTCCACTCAAGCTTCCAGTGTGGATGCCCCTTGATCACCTTCTGGGATGATGCCCAGTGCTTCCCAAGTTGCTGCGACCACCTCCCCACCCAGCCCCTCCCTCCAGACTCATTTCACCCAGCACAGCGGGCCCATACCCGTGATCCTCCTCCGTCAGTTCATGCACCCCTCCTGCAATAGAGATCTCCAAAAGAGGCTTTACCATGCCTTTCCCCTGGCACCACCTCCCACGTCCATAGTGGGTCACTACAGCTATAGTCTGTCATTCCTCTCTAAAGTCCCTCTCCATGCAGGACCCTCCTCTTTCTCTTGCTCTGTACACACTGGAGAAAGAGAATAGATAGTCCTCCTGCCCCAGGCCAGCCCTCCTGGCAGAGATGACTAAACCACTCCTGGGCTTTCCCATCTCCAGGGGCAACACAGAAGAACTTCAGCTGCAAATCCTGTTTCTGGAAATCTCTTTGGTTTTCTGTGTCTCCCCCCTTTCCCTCTCCCAAAGACTCTAAGACCTACTGAACTGTGCCACTCAAGCCCAGAGAGAAGACAACAAGCAGGACTGAAGGTGCTGGAAGAGTGGCTCACCCCGCTCTGTGCAGTCCATGACTCTGATCGCCATCAGGGGCCATTTGAAAACAGCCCAGCTCACCCAATCCATGGGACCCACTATCTCCCCAACCTGCAGCTCTTCCCACTATGCTTGCCTACTGACAGCCTTTCTAGCTTTATTTTAGTCTAGTGGTTCTGCCCAAATGTCTCTTAGTTGAACTTGACCCTTGCTATGTTTCTCATTTTTCCAGTGTCCAGATTTCCAGACCTTCCATGCCATGGGAGGCATCATGCGGAGGCCTGGATTTGAATTCTGGCTCTGCTCTTACCTAGTTGGGTGACTCTGGGCAAGTCACCAAATCACTCTGAGCCACAGTTTCCTCATCTGTAAAATGCACCTGTTCCAAGGATCAAATGAGCAAATGAACATGCAGATGCTTTGTAAGCAGGAAAGCGGCACTTCCCAAACTATGTTCTGCAGAACTCTACTCTCGGGAGAGGCGTTCGTAAACTATTCAGGGAAAAAAAAGTTTTATGCCAAGTTTGAGGAAGGCTAGCCGAAACAAAGTAAACCAGGTTTCCTAACTCTAGAACTTCTCAGAGCCTTTAATTTGCCAGTGTGCATGGCAAATCTCCAAGAGCAGGGTAGAAAATACAGCTTTGTCTCAAAGCCACTTTTGTCATGGACTACTTATTAACATTTTTTAGGTTACTGGTTTCCATAGAGCATAGTGTATATCAATACTATTCCTCCTACAAACAATAATGCTAATCTTTCCACCAGATTTATTTCATTATCCAGGTTACTAATCCTAGTAACGCCAGTTAACCAGTGTCTGAAAAAGTGCTGCCAGAGTGCCCTCAGTCTTCTCGGCATTGTGCTGCATACTGTGGGGGAGAAGGGACCTGGCACTGAAGGCCTCTGCAGTGGTACTCCAGCCTCCCCTCCCATCATCCCCATGCAGGACTCTGTCCCAGGCAGCTTGGCAAACCCATTGTCCTATGTATACATCTTTTGTGTTCCAGACCCTTTGCCAAAGTGCCTTCCACCCATCTCTACCAACGTAACTGCAACCCATTCTCCATGGCTTAGCCCAAGCCTTGACTTCTCCGTGGAAGTTTTTCTAACCAATGTGATGTGTTCTAGATGGGAATCCTGGCTCACCAACTCAACTCTATGTCCCTAAAGGCAGAGAGCATTATTTATACTTCCTGATTTTCTCCCCAAACCAGGATTTGTTTGTGGGATGATTGATTGCTGCTCTCCAACCCCCCCCCCCCCCCCCCAAACCC
>NW_007727185.1:0-11989 GCF_000696425.1 Galeopterus variegatus
AACATCACTCAGCATCCAGGAAATGCAAATCAAAACTACACTGAGATACCATCTCACCCCCCCAGTTAGGATGGCTAAAATCCAGAAGACTTTGAATGATAAATGCCAGCCAGGTTGCGGAGAAAAAGGAACTCTCATACATTGTTGGTGGGACTGCAAAATGTTGCAGCCTCTATGGGAATTGGCATGGAGTTTCCTCAAACAATTGCAGATAGATCTACCATATGACCCAGCTGTCCCACTGCTGGGAATATACCCCGAGGAATGGAAATCATCAAGTCAAAGGTATACTTGTTCCCCAGTCTTCATCACAGCACTCTTTACAATAGCCAAGAGTTGCAACCAGCCCAAATGTCCATCATCGGATGAGTGGATACGGAAAATGTGGTATATCTATACAGTGGAATATTAGTCAGCCATAAAAACGAATGAAATACTGCCATTTGCAACCACATGTATGGACCTTGAGAGAATTAAATTAAGTGAAACTAGTCAGGCACAGAAAGAGACATACCACATGTTCTCACTTATTGGTGGGAGCCAAAAATAAATAAATTCACATACACACACACAAAATAAATAACCGGGGTGGTGGAAGAAGACATAACAACTACAGTTCCTTGAAGTCGATACAACAAGCAAAGAGAAAGGACATTGTTGGGTGGGAGGGAGGAGAGCGGGGAGGGTGGGAGGTTCCGGTAATGGCCCACAGTAATCAACCACATTGTATATCGACAAAATGAAATTAAAAAAAATAAATAAGAAAACTCTCTTCAGCTATCTGTAACTAACAACAGTTTCGTAGAATGTAATTTAAAACAGAGATAAAGGTATTTATTTTCTCTTTATTTGATCCCCCCCAAATTTAATAACTTTAAGTATCCTTATGATCATTATGGCAATATGGCTATTTTTATAAGTTCAATGAAAATTAAGTCTCTCTCTCTAATAACAGCATACAACTTAAAACTTTGGATATAAGATAGTATGTTTCATTTCCAAGTTGCTGATCTCACTTTATGTTTGTCAAAAAATTTTGCCCAAAGTGGTGCTTCATCCTTTGTCCCCGACGTGGGACAAAACACAACCTGGGAAACAGCATTCCCAGCAACATGGGACAGATCACTGAAAGAAAGTGAGCTAAAATGCTTCTTTCTATCATCACCTGGGAAAGAGCCTTCCCAACATCGAGAGATTTATGGAACGAAAAGTAAGACCTTTTCAGTCTAGATATTGATCATCAATGCTTTTATGAGGAATGCCTTGATCATAAGGGGGAAATAAGGTCTTCTCTACAAAAGCAGTTGTCTAAACTTTCCTTGCTTTAAAGAAGGTGTTTTCAACTTGGATGAGACATCCTGTTCTTAAACAAAGGACTTGTAATTGATCAAAAACTTAACAAAAGACTAGAGGCTCTGAGAACAGTAATGTCCTGGACAGTTTTAACTTTAATAAACTCCCTGAACTCAGAATCAACTATTACATGGAGCAGAATCCCTTTCCTGGATTTTCAGCAATTGTTAATTACACCCAATTCACAGCAACTGGAGTGATGCTGCTGTAGCTGCCCTGAGAAGATGATATGATATCACCAGTCCTCACCTGAAGTAAATTAAAAGGACTTGCCATGATAAATGATACTAACTTTGCTTTAACAAGATGCTTTTTGTCTTAACTATGCCAGCCTGGTCTATAGCTTTTTCTTTTCCTTTTAAAGAAAACGGGGGAGATGTGGAATATACTAAAAAGCATATATACTTCATAGGGCCTGGTTTTCCAAAGCCTTGCAGTTTCAAATATTAACCTTGCGGAGGATTGGAAATTTTCCTCAGGCTATAAGTCTCCGTTGCAAGATAAGAATTGCGGCACAGTAGGTTGCTGGCTCAAAGACAGACTAGTTACTGATTGTTATGTAAAGATACTGAGAGATTGCTGTAGGAAGGAATGTTTGCTAAGATCAAGCTTTTGTTAATTGCCTTACTGGAATGTCATCTGGCTTGTTTCACTGAAAGTCACCAGCCTATACTGTTAAACTATAACCCCACCTATGTCTCTTCCTGTAACTTCCTGGTCTGGAAAATAAATGCAGTAAGAGAACCCCAATGCGGCGTTAATTTCCCAAGGAAGGGATGCCTCTTGCTTGAGGGTTCCGGTGGGAGATTAACCACTTTGGGGCCTCTCACTGCTCAGTAGAGATGGGCTTTGAGTAATCCTTTGCGTCTCCGTCACCCAGGGGAAGTGGGGTGACACATCCGTGGGGGGCGAAGCAGTACAAAGCAGCACAGTGTCACCACACTGCTTCTGTGATCAGGGGTGGGCCTGCCATGGGCACATCTGCCAAGCTGTTTCTCACTCGGATACGTTTGTGTTCCATGGCTCAAAAACTCAGGGGCAGGTCTTCCAGGGGCACGACAGCTGAGCTGTTTCTCTGAGCCATGGGCATGGGTGCGCATTGGCTAAGCTAGCTGAGTGCGCGTCTGCGGGTGGCCCTTCCACTGTGCCACTTCTTGGGGCCTGATGCAGGGTCATGCTACCCTCTCTAGTTCAGGAGGTGGTCTGCTAAGGTTGAAGCTGTTGTGCTCCTTCTCCGGAAGTGGGCAAGGCCACTAGGTAGGGCTGTAGTGAGGGGGCCTGTCCAGCTACTTCTAGGTGATGGGTGGGGCTTCTAGGCAGGCCTGTGGTCAGTGGGCCTATCCAGCCCCTTCTGGCTGGTGGGTGGAGCCACTAAGTCAGCTTGCAGTGAGAGGGCCTGTCTAGCTGATTTTGGGTGGTAGGCAAGCCCTGCACTAGTGTACTAGTGCAACCACTTCTGGGACTGTTGGCAAGGCTGCTATGTCGGACTGTTCAGGACGGAATTGCCTGTCTGCTTCTCTGGGAGGGCATAGATGCATGTTATTTCCACCAGTCCCAGGGCATATTTATTAGAGACCAGTGAGAGTTTTTTTTTGTCTTTGGGGCTCAGGTGCACACAACTCAGTCAGCTGGCAGGGCTTGGGGTAGGGAAAGGAATGGGGGGGTAGTCCACCAGAGGAGGGTCTGCCTATCTGTTCTCTGGCTGGGGACTTGGGGGTGCGTCAGTTCAGCAGGACTATGGTTGGTTTCCCAGACTGTGGAACTTGAGTCACAGCTGCTATGAGCCCAGGCCTGGATCGGGTCTTTGTAGCCTTTCGTGCAAGTGCACTGGGAATAGGGCAGTCCCTTAAAGCTGGGGAAGTGCTGTGGCTACTAGCCCCAGGGCAGGGCCCACTCCCAAGATGGCTCTGGTTTCAAGATCCTGCATCAGCTTGAGGGTGGGGGTGAGGAGTGCCCCATTTGTGCTACTGGGTAAACCCATGGACGTGGGGAGAAGCAAGACCTTCACAGGCAAATGTGCTGTCCTTCAGTATCGTGACTGCTGGGTTCTCCCACTAGACTTCAGACTCTCTGAGAGCAGTAATAGGGTCTTTATTTATTTTTTTTTTAAAAAGATGACCGGTAAGGGGATCTTAACCCTTAACTTGGTGTTGTCAGCACCACGCTCAGCCAGTGAGCGAACCGGCCATCTGTATATGGGATCCGAACCCGGGGCCTTGGTGTTATCAGCACCGCACTCTCCCGAGTGAGCCATGGGCCAGCCCCTGTGCTACTGTTTTAGAATGATGCAGCGTCTGTGTTCTAGGCCATTCCCCGTACTTGGTTCTGGGCTTGTCCTTGAACCTCTGTGGTGAGGGTGGGGGTTACTATGGGTCTTCTGCCTAGCTTTTTGCTGCAAGGCAAGATTCCTCCTGCACTGATCCTGGTGTCAGAAACTGGATGCTGCGGCTGCATGCCTCTTTGTCCTCTCTGTGCCACCATCCTGAGATTTTGTGCTCTACAGGGATCTCACCAGTCTCCTGCTGTACTCCTACACTCTCCCACAGACGCTCTTCTCAATATTTAGCTGTCCATTAGTTCTGTGTTGCTTTGCCTTCCATGGATTTGTCACCCCTTTTCCCCTGGGTGATGGAGCTGCCAAAGGTTATTCAAAGCCCATCTCTTTTGAGCAGTGAGAAGCCCCAGAAAGGGATTAATATCCCAGAACTTCCTCAAGTGTAAGGCATTTCTTCCATTTGGGAAATTAACCACGAATTGGGGTTCTCTTCTTGCATTTATTCTCCATACCAAGAAGTTATAGGAAGAGACATAGGTGGGGTTTTGCTAAGTACAGTGTAACAAGTTTTACAATAGAAGCTGGTAACATTCAGTAAAAACAAGTTAGATGACATTCTGTTAGGCAATTAAGTGATCCACTAACAAAGGCTTGATTTAGCAAACGTTCCTTTTCCCTCTAGCAGCTTTTTAGTAACTTTACATATCAATTAATAACTTGTCTGTCTTTGAGCCAGCAACCTTGCTGTGTAACAATTCTTATCTTGCAACAGAGATTCAATAGCCTGGGGAAAGTCTCCTGTCCTTTGCAAGGTCAGTATTTGAAACTGCAAGTCTTTGGAAAACCAAGCCCTGTGAGATACATTTGTTTTATGAATCCTCTACAGTTCTGGTCCTTTTCTGTGGAAGGAGTGCTCCCTGGACACCTCTAGTCTGCCATCGTGCCCCGCCTCCTCAAGCACTTTTTTTTTTTTTTTTTTTTTGGTGGCTTGCTGGTGTGGGATCCGAACTCTTCACCTGGGTGTTTTCAGCACTATGCCGTCCCAAGTGAGAACTTTTCTTTTTAAAGCACCTTCACAAATTTGTCATTTCTTTCTCCTAACAACCTGTGGCATGGAGGGGAAGAAGATGTTATTGTCCTTGTTTGACAAAGTGGCATGGAGAAGTCAAGGCTGGTGAAAGGCCTACATCACCACTCTCCTCCTTGCCTTTCACATTCCCTTTTCTCCGTGTACCTAGATCACCATCTTTTCCCTGCCGGCCTTTTTTCTGTATCGTAGGTTTTAGAGGAACTTGGTAAGATGAAGAACATATTCCTTTTAAAACCCCTCAATCTGATCAGCACCTGGGGTGCTTTCAGTGCTTTGCTCTTTTACTGGGTTTCATTATGTTTGTGAGATCAAGGGAAAAATTAATTGGACCTGAAGAAAATACTATGAAACTCTAGATCAGGTATATTGTTAGCTTTGGAGATTTGTATTTAGTAATTGCCTATATTCTTATAATTCTTATAATATATGTGGTGTATACTCTTATATTCTCATAATAATATATTATAAGCTGTTACTTGAAGTATACAAATGACTTGAAAAATTTTTTTCCTGTGTAATCAGTAATGTTAATAGTTTTCAAGTGTTTCTTTAAATACATAAGCACTAATTGACATAAAACTTTTTTTATAGAGAATGGCATTGAAAATCATTAGGCCATAGATGAAATTTATTCTGTTTACGAAACAGGTAATTTTCTTCCCATTATATATTAAAAAAAAATCCTTAAAAATTAACTTCTTAGTAACTACCAAGTGAAAGTAAAGCTAGAATTCAGCTTACTGATGAGCTTGAATTTTCAGTAGCTATTTTAGCCCTTTTAAGAAATCTTTTGTTTGTTTTGCTTTCTTTTACCTGTAGAACTTGAGATGGGTATGTTTGTTTCAAGTCAACTTGAAAATTACATTCTTTTGAGCTGCTAGTTAACATAATAGTACTATTCCAAATTTTGCAAAGTCATGTTCTCTAGCATTCACGATCCTTCAGTAATGGGTTTGTGTCTACTGTCTGAGAAATAATATTTTGGGAAAATATTCAGATAGGAAAATAATTTTTAATTCTTTACTGTTCAGCTTCCATAGAGACTGCACTTCCAGCTCTTGTTGTTCCCATCTTGGAGCCCTGTGGTAATTCGGAATGTCTGCACATTTTTGTAGACTTGCATTCTGGAATGTTTCAATTGATGCTTTATGGACTTGGTAAGTTACTAATGATATAGTCACTCAGTGTAAAAAAAAATATTTTTAATAAAAGCAAAATAAAAATTTTTTGTCATTGGGTATTGGTATGTGCAGTGTTAAAAGTAGGTGTGGAAGGAGTAACTGGCTGATGTCCATTCCTTGGGGCCCTGTTTTAACTCTGCTTTGGATTTTCTCGTATAAGAAGTTGAACTTCCCAATATAAAGTACATTTGTGTTATTTCTGTCATATAAAAGTAAAATGTTGATGGCTGGTGTTTTTGACTTCTCTATCCCGTCACTCAGTTTCTATTTTACCACTCATAGCTGGGTGACATGGAGATGACTACAAGGGATTCTAATGTCACTCATGGCTGAAGAACATATTTATGACAGTAGAAACATCCGAGATGACTTGGAATACAGAGTCCTGGAAGAAAGGATTTTTTTCTGGCTTAAACACAGCAGACATTAAAGTTTGATTTCTTACTTGCTGTCTTACTGAGTTGGTGTTCTGAAATGATGAAACACTAGAAATTTAATGTTTTTGTATTGCTATTGGAACAGTGTTCTTGAATATATTAGCATATTTTCCATTTGAAATTAAAATTAAGCTAGATAGACTGATGCAAATAAAGGGTTTTCCGGTTTTATTATATGGCCGTAAAGATAGATTTTTTTCTACAGGCTGCTCATGGAAAACTGGACTCATTTCTTTGACATCACATTTATGATGGCTAAATCACACATTTATCAATTATTTTAGCTGTGGTTCTAAACCAACAAGGCAATTGTTGTTTACTCTTTAAAACTTTTTCTTTAACTGTTTTCCTGATTATTAACATAGCATACACTCATAAATAAAAAACCTAAATGTATAAAACTGAGAAGAGCAGTAGTATTTTAGGGATGTATGCTTGTTTTAGACAGCTGTCATAACAAAATTCCATAGACTGGGTAAATTAAACAACAGAAATTTATTTTCTCACACAGTTCTGAAGGCTAGAAGTTCAAGAACAAGGTGCTAAGCATGGTTGGTTTCTGGTGAGGGCTCTCTTCCTGGCTTGTAGACAGCTGCCTTTTTGTTGTGTCTTCACATGAAAGAGCACGGTGTCTGGTGTCTTTTCTTACCAGGGTACTAATTTATTCATGGCAGCCCCACCATGACCTCATCTAAGCCTGATTACCTCCCAAAGGCCCCTTCTCCAAATGCCATCACGTGGGGGATTAGGGCTTCAATATGTGAATTTTGGGGGGATACAGTTCTCTCTATAGCAGTGATCTTCTAATTTTTTAAATACTTTTTTCATTAATTGAAATCATTTTGTATCTTGTTTTTTTTGCCCAATATTTTTTTTTGTGTTTTCTAGTGTTATTAAAAATTCTAAGCGACAATTAGCAAGCCGATCTTTTTAGTTTCTATTATTTTTTAGATTCTAAGCTTGGTTATACTATGAATTTAAATACTTATAACTTAAAAATACTAATTAAAAAGAGTTTGGGGAAATAAAATACAGGCAAAGAATTAATTCATGTATTTATTTGTTCTTCCTGCCAGTATACATTTGTTGTCAGTTAGCTGTCTTATTTATAACTCTCCCTAAATGTTAAAGGGGGAAAAAAAATTGGGTTGGTTTATATCTATTGATGCATTTAGTTTAGTTTTTCTCTGACTCAGAAATAACATGATTTCCTGCCTAAAACCATAATTTTCATTTATATTTCGGGCTACCTGGATGAAGATTTTGTATTTCATGTAAGCAGCTAACTAATGGAAATGATTTATTCTGTAGACCAGGCTACTCTGGATGACATGGAGAAGTCCGTGAATGATGACATGAAACGGATCATTCCCTGGATCCAGCAACTTAAGTAAGCTTACTTATTTAGCTCAAGACTAAAAATGGAAACTTATTTTGACAAGATATATTTTCTTTTCCATCATTACTCTTGATCAGTCACTGTCCTTAAGGTTTATGACATGAAACTTGAGTGTCTTTTGGTACCGTAGAATCTAAATTATCTTGGAATAGGCCCAAGATGGCAATGTGTCCTATCAAATTCCCCTCTAGAGCAGGTATAGGCATGAAGGGCATGATGCTCAGCTTTCATTCCTTGCCACATTTTTTTCCTGTACAAGCACTTTACAAATCATGTACACAATGAATTTTATTGTATCAAGTGTTCTCTGTAATAGCGTCTTAATTGTTCTTATCCAGGATAATCTTTATGGTATGAATCTACCAGCCGAAACTTTCAGAATAGTCTTTTTCTCCTTCTCTAATATTGTCATTCAGTTTGTTTCAAAATCCTTTTAATGCTTCATACCATTAAACTAAATAAAATTGAAAATGGAGTTAGAGATAATTCTGTGGGATTTCATTACCACCCTGGTATGCAAAGGCACCATTATTCACAACTCTAATAAACTCTGTTTTAAAATTAATAAAATTCCAAGGGATAAAAATAAATTTCAGAGATCAAAACCAAAACTGGCAAATGGGGAGGAGGAAGGCTGCAAAAAAATAAAATAAAAAGACTATTCAGTAGGATCTGTTGTTTTCATTATCTTCTAGCTTCCCCCTTCTCCTTTTTCCAATTTTGGTTTTGTAAATACAGGTATTTGAAGAATTCAGTATAATCAAGTAATTTTTTCATTAACAGCATGATTTTTAATGCCAGCACATAGATAATATTACATGAGCCCTTTTTTGAGTGGCTGTTTTAGTTTATCTGTATGTGAAAAAATCATAGTCATCAATCTGGATAACAATTTCTAAAATTTTTAGGGTTTAGCGTCATTTTTATGTGTGGCTGAACAAGCAGGATTTAAATACCTAACAGGCTGAATAACTTGCATGACTTGAGGTTGTTTATCTGGCAGTTTTAGATATCGGAAGTATATGCTAAAACCAGAAAGCGAAGTCCCAAAAGCCTTTGATTTATCAAGTGTGTGTCTGTACTTAAACTCACATAATTTATTTATAAGAAAAGTCCCCGATTGTCACTTACAGTAGTACTTCTCAACTGATCTGTGGTGAATGACTAGTTTATCACTAATCTATCATGGGGCATTCATTTTTTTTTGAAACAACTTTATTGAGGTATAATTTACATACCATAAAGTTTACCCATTTGAAGTGCACAATTCAATAATATGTAGTAAATTTGCCAAGTTTTGCAACCATCACTGCAATACAGTTTTAGAACATTTAGCACATTTTCATCACCCTAAAAATATTCCATTTATAGTTAATCCCTGTTCCTAGCCATAGGTAACTACCAGTCTGCTTTCTGGAAATTTGCCTTTTCTGGATATTTCATATAAGTGGAGTCACAATATTTGTCCTTTTGTGTTTGGCTTATTTCACTTAGTATATGTCCTTAAGGTTCATCCATATTATAGCATGTATCATAATTTCATTCCTTTTTAAGGCTGAATAATATTCCATTGTCTGTATATACCACATTTTGTTTATCCATTCATCTGTTGATAGACATTTTCACTTTTTGGATATTATGCATAGTGCTGCTGTGAACATTAATATGCAAGTTTATGAGTGGGCTTATGTTTTCATATCTCTTGGGTAGACACCTAGGAGTGGAATTGCTGAGACATATGGTAAATTTGTTGAACTTTTTAAAGAAGCTGCCAGAATGTTTTCCAAAATGGCTGTGCCATTTTACAATCCCATCAGAGATGTGTGAGGGTTTCCATATCTCTACATCCTCACCCACACTTGTTACTGTCTTTGAATATGGACATCCTAGTGAGTGTGAAGAGAGATCTCATTGTGATTTTAATTATATTTCCCTAATGAATAATGATATTGAGCATCTGTTCATGTGATTACTTTTTTAAGTAATTTGTAATAAAAATGAATTATAGAGAAAAGAAATGAAAGAACACATATAAAATATAAGCCCCATTTTTTAATTATTAGAGTCAACAGACATAAAATTACACTCCAATAAATATAATCAGAACAAACATAACATAGGAAAAAAAAATTGTAGAAACTGCACATTTTTCATTGAAAGTATGTACATACAGGCAATTAATATATAAAATCACTGTCTTAGTCCATTTATGTTGCTTATAACAAAATACCTGAAATTGGGTGATTTATAAAGAAAAATGAAATTTATTGCTTATAGTTCCTGAGGCTGGGAAGTCCAAAGTCCATCTGGTGGTGGCAACAGTGACCCAGGGGTCTCACATTGAAAGATGGTGGAAGCAGATAGAGCAGAGAGAGAGACAGACTCTCCTCTTCTTTTAAAGCCCTCAGAACCACACCCCTGACCACCGTTTTTAATCCATTCACTACTGCACAGTCCTACAATTTAATCACCTCTTTAACATTCCACCTTTCAATTACCACAGTAGGATTTCCCACCCTCTTAACAGTCAAAGTGCAGGCTAAGTTTCTAATACATAAAACTTGGGGACACAATTTAAGTTTTTTTGAGTTTTGGGGGGACATAATTCAATCCATTACAATCACTTAGACTCAAATTTTCTTTTCCACAAAATTATAACAAAACAAAACGTCAAGAGTGAAATAGTAATTCCATATATGCTTTGAAAAGACCACCTTGTATATCAATATTTAGAATTTTTAATGTGATAAACAGACTTGTTTCTTTTTGTTGTAACTTACTAATTGGATTGATGATAATGCTTATTGTGAGAGATAATGTATATCTTCACTGTTTTTATATGTTTCTTTTAATAGCATACATAGTAGAAATACCAGTCTCACAAAGGTATGTTTGATGGGAATGGAAGTAGAGATTGGAAAACAATTTTAGCATGTTCAAGGTATTCATTTTTAACTTTCATCCAAAATGAAGCAAGTGATGGTATATTTTCCAAATTTATCTTCATTCCTTCATCAGCAGCTAGTTCTAGCATTTGGCCCTTTAAAGTTGTAGGTAAATTTTTTGTTTTTTCTTCCCCACCCGTCAACCTGTAGTTAAATTTGTCTTTAAATGAAAAAAATGTTTTCCATGTTTTACACACTTTTGGATAATAGTGGACAAAACCACCCTTAAAATCTTATATATTATAACATGGTTTTACTGCACATGACAATTACGCAGTTTGTACCACATGCAACTCACCACGCAAATGCAAATGCAACTGCATCTAGGCTAGTCTATACCCTCTTCATCAAGGTGAGTCAGTTGATCATGAGCTTGGAAGTTGTGGCATCATGTTGCTATGAAAATTCTTATTTTCTGTAGTTATTTCATTGTACGTCAGTGAGAGTTTGTGAATAGGTCATTTTATCCCTTTTTTTTACATATTTAATTATATGGTATCCTAGCCTGAAGGATTTATATTTGTACAGACGATCCCCAACTTATGATGGTTTAACTTACGATTTTCAACTTTATGATGGTACGAGAGTAATACGCAATGTAGAAACCATACTTCAAATTTTGAATTTTGATCTTTTGGGGGGCTAGCAATAGGTGTATTAAATGTATTTTCATTTCTACTTACACTGTTTTCAACTTAGGATGGCGTTATTGGGACGTAACCCCATGTAGGTCAAGGAGCATCTGTATTATCAAATTGCAAGTTTTTTATACATACTGTATATAAATTTTTTCTCAAATGTACATTTTACAAATGCTTTCTCCACCCCCACCCCCTAAAAAAAGATAGTCAAATAAAAGGAATGAGAGGAGTACTATAGTAAAAACGTCAAAGTGAAATCTGGCAGCTTACCTGAAAGGGAGGAGGAAAGGAGGGTATTACTGGCACCTGCTAAGTACACCAGGCACTTTACACATACACAGTATAAAAACTGGGGCTATAATGTGCAGCAGCATGGATGAGCTTGGAGAAAACTATGTTAAGTGAAATAGGCCAGGTGCACATATTAATAAAATCCAACACAAGGACCATATGATCATCTCTATAGATGCTGAAAAAGCATTTGATAAAATTCAACACCCATTCATGACAAAGACCCTGTATAAGTTAGGTATAGACGGAAAGTTTCTCAACATAATTAAAGCCATATAATTAAAGCCATATATGATAAGCCCACTGCCAATATCATCCTGAAAGCTTTTCCTTTAAGAACAGGAACCAGACAAGGATGCCCACTCTCACCACTCCTA
>NW_007727185.1:12942-16826 GCF_000696425.1 Galeopterus variegatus
AGGTATCGGTGATGGGCCATAATAATCAACCACATTGTATATTGACAAAATAAAAATTTAAAGGAAAAAAAAAAACATTAAAAAAAAAAAGAAATAGACCAGTTGCAGAAAGAGAAATAGCACGTGTTCTCACTCACAGGTGAGAGCTAAAAAGACAGAAAGAAAAACGAATAATAATAGTAAGTTCAACTTTCAGAAGGAGAGAGCAGAATTGTGGTTACTAGAGGTGGGGAAGGGGAGAAGGGAGGGGGGATAGTGAGAGGTTAATGGACACAAAACTAGATAGGAAAAATTTATACTGATGTATGGTCGAGCTAACCGTCTATAATTAACAATTTACTGCATGTTATCAAATGGCTAGAAGAGAGGAGATTGAATGTCCTCATCACAAAGAAATGATTTAAGTTTTTAAACTAATTACTCTGATTTGATCATCACACATTGCATACACGTATTGATATTCAACTCTGTACCCACAAATATGTTTGATCAATATGTTTCAATAAAAAATAAATAAAAATCTAGGTCTGTATATCTCCAGTAATACCAGAAAAATGAGGTACTTATTATTTGTTGTTTCATTTTGTTTTCTGAACACTTTAGGCATTTTATAAAGGGCGTTGAGATTTATTTGTGCTGTCTTTAAACCACAGGAAATCTGTCATTCCCTGTAATAAACTAATATAGTGTCTTGGCTTTATAGTTAATTCTACCTTATAGTCAGTCAAAATCATTCACATTGCAGGTTAAACTTTTAAAACTAGAACTAACAGTCTAATATAAAAACTGTGGAGAAGTGATTCGTCGTTGTGGTCATTTGTCCTTTTATCAGTTCAGTTATATTTGACTTAACTGGTTTTTTAGTGGTCTTCAATCTCTTTATAAATCAATAGCACACAGTTAATCAAAAAGTATGATTTTATGATGTGGATTATCTCTTTTAAATTAAGGTTTTGGCTTGGACAACAGCGTTGCAAACAGTCTATAAAACATCTGCCTACAATAAGCAGTGACACATTGCAGCTTTCCAATTATTCAACTCATCCGATTGGAAACCTTTCTAAAAATAAGCTATTTATTAAACTTACCCGCCTTCCACAATACTACATTGTAAGTATGCAAAGGGGTAATTTGTGGTGATTGATATCAGTGATTGAATGATTTATTGTTTAATTTAATATGCAAATGAATTTTATTGAATATTTTACTTTCATATAGTGATTCTTAACTCAGTGATAGGGATGGGGGAGAGAAGAAAATTATGTCTTGGTTGGAGAATACAAGGTATGTTCTCATCCCTCACCCTAGGATCTCTCTTATAGTGAGGCCTAGTCTGATTGGAATGAGGCATCTCTGTAAGAAGAAGAAATTTGAGAGCAATTGCTATGAAGATTTGGAGATGTCTTGGTGTCAGATAAACTTGTTTGGTTTCAATTGAATATTAACTTGCATAATCCAGCCTTTTAAATATGCGCTAACTGAACTAGCTGTATTTTTTTCATTCTTAATTGATAGAAGACATATTCCATTTATTGATTGCCTGTACCTTTCAGTGCATAGTAAGAGCCTTTCTTATTCCTTTTTAACTCTTTCTAGGTGTTTTCCAGTTAGTTTCTTTGACGTCTTTGAATTGGTTAAAATTTGCAAGAATTTGAAATATGAACTCATCCTAAATATATTTTGTAGCTTGTGGGAATTTCTGTATACACCAAGTAGATACTTTGGCTAAGAAAATAAAATGTTTGAAAAATTTCATTCAAGATTGTTGGTTGAAGGTATGGGGAGTGAATTTTTAAGGTTTCAAGCTGTTCTTCTTAAAGATATTATCTTGAAAAGTTACCCTATGTGGACTGACATATCTTGTTAGGGTTAACTCGTTAGGTAGGCTAATGAGTCTGTCATTGATGTGGGTTTCACTTTTTTCTGAATTTCAAAACACCAGCTATGTGGAACTAGATTTTGTACACAACAAAGGGCTATCGTTTCAGTTCTCAGTGAGCTGCCTGATCTACATGTGAAATGATAGTGCAGAATACATGCATAATAACCAAACCTGTGAACAGATGCAGAACTCATGTTCAGCCACATACAAAATAAAATAAGAATGGTTATAATTTATTCTTTTCTGATCTTATTTAGCATCATCAAATAGCCAGGCTATAGTATCAATGACCAGTGATTTATTATAAAGCAATAGTTTGTTTCACATGATTTAGACCAAAACTGAATGCAGGTTACTCTCCATCCTCCAGATTTATCACTTAGGGACGATACATTCGTAGAAGTGGAAAGAACTACTGTGGACATTTAGAAGAACAGAGGAAAAGCTTGCTACAGTTTATCTCCCTTTAATTGTCTTGCTGCCATTTTACTTTTTCTTTGGTTGGCTTTATTGACATATAATTTACATGCAGTAAAAATTCAGACTTTTTAGTGTATGAATTTTTTTTTTTCCTTTTTGTGTTTTTTACTGACCGGTAACGGGATCGCAACCCTCGGTGTTGCGCCCGCACTGCGCTCAGCCAGTGAGCGGGAACTGGTCTCCACATGGGATCCGAACCCTCGGCGGGAGCGCCGCCGCGCTCCCAGGCGCACTCTCCAGTGCGCCACCGGGCCGGCCCTAGTGTATGAATTTTGATAAATGCATACAGTTGTGTAACCTCCATCTAAATCAGGACACAGAACAGATCCATCACGCCCCAAAATTCCATCTTGCTGCACCTTTATAATCAGCCCTTCCCCCCAACTAGTAACCACTGACCTGTTTTCTGTCTCTGTGGTTTTGCCTTTTCAGGCTAGCTTCTTTCACTCAGCATAATGCCTTTGACACTCATCCATGTTGTGTGTATAATAGTTCTTTCCTTTTATTATGGAGTACTATTCTATGGTATGGACGTACCAGTTTGTTTCATCAGTCACCCATTGAAGGACATCTGGGTTATTTCCAGTTTGGGGCAGTTCTGCCTAAAGCTGCTATAAACATTTGCATATTAAGTTTTTATGTGAGCATATGTTTTCATTTCTTTTGGATAAGTAACTAAGAGTAGGATCGTTTGGTCATATGGTAAGTGTGTGCTTAACTTTATAAGAAACTGCCAAACTGTTTTCCAAAGTAGCCATACAATTTTGCATTCCCACCAACAATGTATGAGAATTTTAGTTGTTCCTTATTCTTGGCAGCAATTGGTATTGTGATTTTTTTTTTTTAAATTTTAGTCATTCTGATAGCTTTGCAGTGGTATCTTATCATAGTGTTAATTTACACTGCCTTAATGGCTGATCATGTTGAGCAACTTTTCATGGCTTACTTGCCATTCATATATGTTCTTTGATGAAGTGTCCATTTTACTTTTAATTTTTCCATTTCCTGAGGTGTATCATCAGTGTGATGCTATCCTGAATAGTGTGTGTGGGGAGTAGGGGGAGAAAGGGGGAAGAGAGATAGGGAAGAGTGTGTGTTAGTCATTGTGTTAGTCAGGAGCCTTTTCTGATGCCATTTATTTCTGTCACTAAAAATATTTAGGGGGCTTTTCTTAAACTTTAGCTGGACCTCAAAAATAGTAAGCTGTTACAGTAGGTAAGAGCAAAGTCTTTGGAGCCAAACTTCTGGGATCACACCATGAGTCTGTAACTTCTTAGCTTTGTGACCTTTGGCAAGTAGTCACTTTTTTGTGCCTCAGTTTCCTCATTAGAAAAATAAAGATAATAATACCTACTTCACAAGGTTATTAGGATTAAATGTATTAACATCTGTACAATACTTATGACACTTAGTACTTGGCACGCGGTAAGCTCTATATCAGTGTTAACTGTTGTTGATGTTGTTATCCTCACAGTTACCATATTTTTTTTTTTTTTTTTTTTTTTTTTTTTTTTTTTTTTTT